>NC_052118.1:2706146-2728540 GCF_012273895.1 Zerene cesonia | reverse complement strand
CAAAAATGAGAAAACACAATGAACAATCGTATAAAAATGACAGATTCGAAATTCAAATGTAATATTTTTTTATAATTACACTTAGTAACAGTATTTATGGCCAGACTAAGTATTTATGCTATAGCTGCGCCCCGCGGTTTCACCCGCGTAAGTCCGTTTCCCGTAGGAACATCGGGATAAAAAGTTGTCTATATGTTATTCCAGTTGTTCAGCTGTCTACGTACCAAATTTCATTGCAATCGATTAAGCGAGTTTTGCGTGAAAGAGCAACAAACGCACACACATCCTTACAAACTTTCGTATTTATAATATTAGTAGGAAGTAGGATATCTATACTATCTACACTAAATGATATTTTTACTAAAGATCATTTTCTATGTAACATATGCCTGCATTTATGGTATCTTTTAAATTTTATTTTTGAGCAAATCTATGTCATGATTGATTAAGTGCTTTATTCCAATCATATAGACGCAATGCGGGATTATATTGAAGTCAGTTGCCAATGCAATGAAATTCGTTGAAAATTCAGCAAACTTTGAAAATTATTGCAATAGTTGGTTAATAATTTCAAACAAACTTTTTTCTTTTCCACTATAAATAAAATGTATATTTTTTAACTACTGTATGCGCCTTTGGCGTTGGATAGATATTTTTTGTCGAAAAGCGTTTATTAATTTTAGATCAAAACGAATGCTGCCTAAGGCTGGATGTCTGACGGTATATTGTAGGATCATAAATATATATTCAAAGCTAGTTAGTTAATAGTTCAACATACCATGCGACCTGATTTCTAGAATTGTTTCATAAAATTTTGTGAAAATTTCCTATTGAAATAATGCGGATGCCCATATTGTCCCATCTATTCGTGAGACCCAATCTTCATTTTATTTCTTGCAATATCTTTTATAGTATTTTTACGATTCAGTGTGTCTATAAAATTTTATATTTAAATAATCGACCGTTAAACTTAGCCCTGATAATTTGGAATTTCGTTTTCTTTTTTATTAATATTTATAGATTAAATACAAATTGAAAATAAAACTTGGTCGAATGAAAGATGTCGATGGTCAATTATAATTATGCTTACGTTGTTTCTAAAACTAAGACAAATTTGATGAAATTGAATAAACACTTATATCCGGCGATAATGCAAGATTCTAACGATATATCCAAAGCTGTGCATGCATTTACGATTGGATAAAAAAATATACACAAACCACTTTAATATAAACTGTGTAAACGACATTTAATTTGCGTCTGTGTATATTATGTGTATGTAATTAGGTATTATTAGTATTCAATTTCTGGTCACGTTAAAATACTGTCTGGTAATTATCAGGATTTTCTAAAATTTATCTTTCATGCATAATATTATGAGTATATTTGGAGTGCAGTATGGAAGAGAGAATAAAAATGCGAAAAACTGTTTGTATGGAAGTTAATCGAGCTAATGTATTGGAAACCTACTCATCAGGATGTGAATAGAACTCAGCAAATTAAACCCGCAATCAGTCAGGTCATATTTATTTTTATAATCAATATTATACAATTATACGAGTATTCTTTAATATTATTAATAAAAACCTGTTTTTATTACTTTATAAATGTTATTCACAACATGATACGCACTCAATTCGCCATGATCGTCCGTCCGTCTGTCCGCGGTTTTGCTCAAAAGCTATTGGTTTTTATAAGAAAGTTGTAATTGGTCGGGCCAACAAAGTGAGAACATAAAACCTTGCACAAAGTGATGTTATTTGCTAGCTTTACTGCTGCTACTACTACTACTACTACTTACTACTACTACTTTACTTGACTGTATCCGAGCTTTACCCGTATTGTTTCTGGGTCTCAAACTTTAAATTTTTCTTTATTTCGTATTTATAATAAGTATAATATTTATTTTTAACAGGGATACATTACCGAATAATAACTTTTCAAAATGATATCGTTTCTTATCAGAACATCCCACTTATATAATCGTCCGATTATGCAAGAGAACTGTTATTCATGGCGACAATGTAAAACAAACAGGGCAATAACAAATATTATAAAGATTCGCATGAAATGAATCGTCAATTTGAATAACCGAAACTTCATTTCCAGATATTGGTATTTAAACCGGCGATACAATCAGTTTCGATTGCTTATAGCATCTGTTCCCAGGTACGGAATATTATTTGCTGGTAAGTTTTGTCCACAATTGCCTATAAATTGTGACTAACGTCTTCGTTCTGCTAGAAATTTAAGGTTATAATATCATCTTTTAATTTGCGCTGTTATTGTATATATTTATAAATTAAACATGTTAAAATGTAAAACGGGTCCATTATTCTTAATTATATTCAAGATTATATAGAATGCTCAAGATTTGATAATATTAAATATATTAAAATAACGTTTCAAAAACTTCACAAACGATTATTCGTAAAACAACTTTCGACAAGCATTTTTATCGCACTTTTTGATTGTGCATATTCTTTTCATTTGTAACAAAATAAAAGACTGTTGAACCTGCTTTTTACACGCTGTTAAATATAATTTATGGAAAGTTAGGAATGTAAGCGATGGAAAGATGTAGATTATTACTTCCACGTTTCGTTAAAATTATTTCGCGCCGTGTAATTTCACCGAAGTGCCGAGGTCTACTTTAAAATGGGCCAATTAAAAAAATTAAATGATTTTCGCGCATATACTAGCTGCTAAAGTATACTTGCTTTTGTATCATGAAAATATTACGTGATTAACGAAAAGTGTGAAATTGTACGCGAGGGATATCTGATTTTTGTTCGATTTTCGATTATTCATCCGTGCGGTTATGATCGCTCGTAGTGTGTCGATTAAACTCTCTCGTTTTACTTTTATTAATGCATAATGAATTTTATTTCCTTCAATGAAAAAAGGCTGTGCGGGTTTTTATTGATCTATAACATTCAGAATTGTATTTATGAATTACTCAATTATGGATAGTTTATGTAGAATTGAAATGTAAAATTGACATTATTACGGTGCTTCTGTAAAAAGTCTTATTGAATAAATAATAGTTTGAGATTGAATTTGAAGTTCTCTGGTTACCTATGATTTAGACAAAACAAAGTTCGCAACGTTGACATGTCTCTCAGTTAATTAGAGCTAATTAATTAAGCTGGAGGTCGCACAGATTCTTGTTACCACTCTCACGAGGATTCCGATTCTCTCTAATGACCTCGCACCATTTGTCTCAGTTTTCCTACGAGACGATTAACACAAATGTAGGCAATTATGGCCAGTCCGCTTGTACTTCTTGCTATCACAATAGTGACTAGATAGTTAAATATACTGTTTGATTGTCACATGTATTTTCATAGACTACGGGAAAATGCGGCAGAGCTTTATTACTCATTTTGTGTATTTTGTTTCGGACTTAACGCGGCATAAATGTTTAATTTTATAGACGAAGTGGCTTTATGTGAAAAAATTATATGATACCTATTTGCTTAAAAGTTTTACGCAGTCTATGGTGGTCTATGCGGAAATTATAGCGGACGGTAAGTTGTTCGTCTGATACCTAGCTACCTATTATTCATGTTGTTATATTTTAAATACTTAATGGATTTTACGTTCAAGTTTACAACAACAGCTTATAACATAAAATTATAGCATTCGAATGCTTTATAAATGAGAAATCTTTACTATTCTTTAAAAACTTTATCATGTTATGACGATGTAAAATAACTAAATACTAATAAAGCGTTATTGAAACACATTCACGGTCAAGTTTACGTCGTACATATCGTATCATAGCGTACCTTGTGGTATGTCTGACAGACAGACTGAACATAACAATGTCATTGCGATGCTTACCTTGGAACCGCGATAACCGCAAGCCTGTTAGCAAATTACTGATGAATTGAAATAGGTATTAACATTTATACATTACACATGTTAAATTGAAATACAAAATATTGTTTCATGAACACAAATGAAACCACCTAATTTAATTGTATCTTCTACCTCCATGCAACAGCACATGTGAGGATCCTGCGAAAAAATTATGATCCTCCAAAGATTATAAACTTTCTAGATATCATTGTTGAAAATCATTCTTAAATTCTATAATAAAAGTAATCATATATATGTAATTCTTCAATTTAAGCTTAGGTACTTCGTAAAAAATACGATAATTCGCTACAAAATTCTACACAGTGAGGGTAATTTACTACAAATTTCCTGACAAGGGATAGATATACTTCACGGGAACAGTTTTCAGCTCCTTCTTATCTACGTCTAAAAGCAGTTAATGCTCGAAAGAAACTTAAAGCGGTTTCCATTTGTTGTTTGTCCGAAGTTACCGAAGACTAAAATTGCATTTGGCGTATAAATTTTGCGATGAATCAATTTTATTTTGCTTGTTGTATAGAATGTGGTAGAATGTAATGAATTTAAGCTCGAAATAAATAAATATTACTGTATATTGGTTAGATTCTCAGAGAAAAAACAACAGGTGTACGTTATCTTTACCAAATTCCTATGCTACTAATATTATAAATGCGAAAGTTTGTTAGGATGTGTGTGTGAGTTTGTTGCTCTTTCACGCAAAAACTACTGAACCGATTGCAATGAAATTTGGTACGTAGACAGCTGGACAAATGGAACATATAGACAATTTTATCCCCATATTCCTACGGGACACGTACTTACGCGGGTGAAACCACAGGGCGCAGCTAGTATAAATAGTTAGGAAAATGTATTTTTTTCTTTCGTTTCTTCATCTTCCGCTCCTGAAATGTCTAAATGTCTAAAATGTCTAAGCGCACCCATGTTATGTGTTTACCAATATAGGTGTGATTTTTGTGTCTGATAATAGTACGAGAATAGACAATGCCATAGGTTCCTTCTTACTACAGTGAAAAACTTTATTTCCATGAGAATTAACTTATATTAGAGAGCGATCCCGCGGACGGATCCTTTTTAAATAACGTTTATATTTCCAAATATGAATTAGGGGTTATGCGTTTTGATAAATTATATTTAAAGTTAATTTGTAATATATGTAAAAAAGAATATTTTGTAAGAGAGATGTTCTGATTAACGGTTAGCATGCTTTAGCACGAAATGGGTCACCCAACGAGATAACCTTTACAAAATACCAACGTTAAGTTTAATAAACGTGTATTAACGCGATGCAAATAAGTTTTAAAACCTCATACATATTTATAGTAAATCTCATACACGAGAATGTTGCTTTCACGCCTAAAGCAATCAACTTAATAAAATTTTTGAAGTATCGTCATACAGATTACAGTTCAAGAAAATGTCATAGGTTACTCTTATTCGAAATTCGAGCTAAGATAATCAGAAAATGACTACAACAATCTACGTACCTAGTAGTTACATGCATGTATCTATTACTTAATGTTTTTTTCTACCCTTGAATATATATATTTGTATTCAAGGAGTATGTTTCGCTTTCAATCAATCAACATACAGAATCCTTTTAAACTTATTTCATAAAACAGTCATTTTAAAATGCACATGTAGGTAATTAATATTCACCGATATGGCTATTAAATTAAATTGCTTCGTGAATGCTTTATTAAGTATTTACGAAAATCATTGATTGTATTGTTTCATAATTTAATAAAAACCTAGGCATATACATATATAGATATATAAGAATATAGATATATTCTATATATAGTAATGAGAGTATTTGTCACAATAGCAACGTCATATTATACGTAATTTTCTCGTTTTCCTTAATCTTAATAATAAAGGAAAATGTCCAGAGACAACCTTTTATACTTAAATATATAACTGTTATATTAAGCACATAAATAACGGAAATCGTATTTGGTTTCAGTAATGGTTGCTCACGTAATAAAAATAATATATGTCTCTTTCTAATTAAAAACTTATCACATCATACTTATTACGATAACTTCTGATTCCCATCTCTGCTGCTCGCTTCATCGTAATTGATTTTAATTCAAATTAAAATCATAAACTAGCTCGGTCAAGATACGTAAAACATATTAACATCCTCTTCTGTTGCTAATCAACATATAACCCAATAAACATTCCAATTTCATACATCCCACTACGATTATAACAGCGAGCACGTACGTATATAAATTTAGAACAATACAAATAGTTTCGTTTCCCTCATAAACACATATTATATTAGGAAAACCAATCTACCAACGTTGCCTCAATCCAGCCAAAATTATACAATCCTACAATTACTGTGCAATACTATGAATCATTTTAAGATTGTATATCTCGCTACATACTCCAATTTTCTCAGTCGTGTTCGGTTTCTAATAAAACCTTAGTGACCTTATGTAACAGATTCATGTCATAGCGTCGCAATCCCGCTGTCAACTTGACTAACGACTCTTTAATCCAGTGCCACATATGGCATTCGCATTATGATAGACCAGTATTTTGCTTAAGGTCCCGCTACGTTATAGCGATTAAGTGTTTGTTCTTGTTTACTTACTGATATAGTTTATATACGCTGCCCAAAACACTTTATGTATGCGATGTCAGATTGAATGAAAAGTTCCATCCATAAATTGTGAGATATGGAAAGTTGTGATGGTGGGAATGTTCTTCGACTGTTTACTGAGCTAACGAGTAAATAAAGATTTTATGGAAAAAATGTGTGGCTCTATGTTTAGGCTCATACTACATAATGATACACAATTTATTCCAAAAATGAATACTATGATGTACATTGTTGTTAGCTTAATCCAAATTAGATTTGATGATAAAGAATGGGCGCATGTACCTACAAGACAAAATAATTGCGTCGCCATTTGGTCAGGAGATCTTAATTATTTTCCTTTGTTCAAACTATCTCTTGAGACTGCGTTGTTAATGAACTTTCTACAGCCATGCACAAGCGCGAGCTATTTCCTCATGGTTTTATCACACGCAATTATATTTTATTTTGCAATGAAGAATACACGCGGTCGCTTTTTATGTTTTAGTCTTATTTACTTTATCATTCATTAGATAATAAGAACGCATTGAGACATTGATAATTCGTACCCGCGACTGTCCTTGTATGTCGTAATTTCAGCTACATGTCATAATTTTTCTTAATAACATGTTATTTTATGTTATGTATGTAATTATGCCCACATGCATAGTTTTGGAAGCTGTATTTTTTATATAATAATGTCAGTTTTGTTCAAAAATGTCTAAAAAGGTTTCTAAAGCTTCATAGACATTGTAGCAGTAAGCAGTTATACTCAAAACTCTAAAGAAAGCAAAAGTACTAATAGGTAAACATACTTTCTTACTATAATTAAAACGATACATAAATTTATATGAAACTTTTATCTGCTCCAAAACCCACATTGCTATTAAACAGGATAATATATATAAGGATATAACTGGCCCAAATTTAAACTTCTCATGAATGTCATAAGGCGGCGTAACAAAGAACACAAGACTGAACTTAACACAAAACAATACCATACAATCATGTTTATCAGCACTATATGGAAGATACATAATATAATTATAACTGATTTCTAACAATTATAACAAATTCAAGGCGTACGTCTCACGGGACTTGATCGGCTCTCAAATTATGCAAGAGTTTAGGAAATGCGATGTGGAATTTTTCGATTAAGCTCGCCACTTCAGCTATCTTCAATCCATCTCGATGACTCAACACATCTCAGATATTTACGTTCTTATTCGAATATATTCGATTGTTTGGCTATATCCAAAAATTGATTTTATTTCTTTGTCATTGATTTAATGAAGTAATTTATTTATTGTTTTATACTTATCGTAAGCCGTGATGATACAAGCATTTACAGCATTAAGGCTATGTATGCGAAAGGAACTAATTTTCATCCATTAAAAACAAATGCAATCTAAAATATATTATCTCGGGATTATTCATACTGTTATTATCAATATCATTTGTAAATTATTTGAAAAAACGAGCAGTGAGCACTTAAATTATCATTTAACTAACGTTTAAGGAATAAGAAATATGGTCCCGACTATTTTTCTCGTGAGATAAAACTTATTTTGGACAATAAATAAATAGGTAACATTGAAATATTTCACCATAAAATCTTATCACCTTCGTACATTTTTTTTTATCCTTTGTCAATTTTATAAGCGTACGGGTATCGGTATTAAACTTGTCCGAGTAGAAAGATATCATTTCATTCCGCAAGTAATACAAACTCGTGTAAGCGTTACTCCCGTAGTAAGGCCTTTTCTCTAGCGATAACTTGGCTGCTTGCCAAACAAATGCTTTTTTATGTTGGTATAGCTGTAGTTGGTTAAAAATTGCGTGTTTGGCAAAAAAGATAAAAACACTTCTGTATAAATTCGAGGTTTTCGTGCGAACATCACTGATTAAAAGTTGCGATTGTTTTACTGTCATAGTTCTGTGTGTATTGAAATACTGTTAAATATACTTATATGTAATAAATATTATAATAGTTTAAAAAAACTAAAAAACACGCTTTTATCATATTTTGCAAATTGAAAAATGAAATTATTTTATCAAATTAGTATATTGTCATCGGTCCTCAATAAATCTACAAAGTTTGAACGAAATCTGGCCGTTTAAAGTGGGTCAAAATCGCGCCCAAAGAAGTCGGTTACAAACAAACAAACAAACAAACATACAAACATACAGGTGAAGCTAATAAAAAGCGTGTAAAAAGGAAAGCTTTTTTGTTTATTGAAAATTAACACAATGTGGTAAATTGTTAAAAACGGAGGTCCTTTCCTTTTCCCCACTCTTCCCATTCCTGCTTTCTAGTCGTCAATCCTTTCCTTATCCTTTACATAAAAGCGGGCAGCGCATCCGCAGAGGCAGCGATCAACAAACTCGGAATTGAATAACTGCCTACTTAAAAAGAATATTATCGTATTAATTAAATGTTTTGTTTATTTGTTTTTACAGGTACTGAAAACAATGCTGCACAATCAGGTCTGTCCGTGAGAAAATGAACTGATAAGATATATACTAAAAAAAACATCTGAAAAACCTCTATGCGTAACGTTAAAATGCAATTTATACTAGAGATTTTTTTCTCTTTTATAAATATTTTCCTTTCTCTGCATATCTGAGACCAGATAGTATTATTTTGTAGGATACTCATTAGCAAAATATGAGGCTGCTTCAAAATAGCTACATGAGTGCCGCTAATGAGTTTCAGTTGAATCAGTGAAAAATTAACAAACGAGGCAAGCGACTGGAAGAACGACGCGAGAAAGTTAGGTTACTATTATGCAAATGTTCAGAAACCTTCAGAACCTATAAATAAAGGAAAATTGGGCAAATGCTTTTTCTATGTAAGAAAAAAACATGACCAAATTCTATTATAAGTAAATTCATTGTCGTGGTTTAGAGATGAAATCCATTTAATATAATCACGAATTAAATATGTATATTGTAAATTCAATTATGATATTTCGATGTTAATCTTTGTGAATAAGTTACCAAGTTATAAGGAACAACAAAGCGTTATTATGTGCTATTTTTAGACTCGTAATGAAATGCTAAGTCACGTCTTATCATTTAATTCTCAAAGAATCACTAATTTCTGATATTTCTCTTTCCTTTCATTGAAAGTAAGTAATATTTATAAAAGGTAAAGCAGTTAATTAGTTAAATTGTAGTTTATTAAGCAGTTTGTTTCATTAGCAATTGGCATCCATTTATATCAAGTTTTCTACTTTATATGGAAAGGTTAGACAAGAGTGAAAAGCCTTATCTATAGGACTTGTTCACTACGTATTCCCTTTTTCGTAAATCGGTCTGGTGTGAAATCGGAGTACTCTTTCTACATGATTTCATTAACAAAATGAAACACGCATCTCTAGTGAATACGCCAGAAAATTACGGGATTACAGTGGAATAATATTGACGTTTTAAATGTTAAATATTAATATAGATGCTGCGCCATTTCTTCAGTTCTATAGTTTATATTCTCCTTATTTATGTCGAACTTGAAATCCTCTAAAAGAAAGACTCTATAGAATTTAGAATCCATCTAATAGAAAAACCATCGATAATGTCTCTTAAATTTCGGTCATAAGTCAGCATATTTTTTTTTTCATTAATCTTCCTCTTTACAGTATCTTTATACGATATATTAGTTTAGATTAAGAAGTAAATAATTTAGGTCATCACTACTTCTTACGCTTATAATATCAGTATGGATTTAACATTTCTTTTTTATGTCACCGTTGGCAATGGAGCTATTGGGTCGCCTGATGGTACCTAAACGATACCACCACCGCCCATGAACATTTGGAGAGGCGTAAGGTCGTTTGTAGATCTTACGCCTCTACAAATGAATTGCCGACTTCCAATTAGAAAGAGATTAGGAAAGAATTTATAAAGGGAATGAAAGAAAGGAATGGGAAGGGTAAGGAAAGGGATATAGGCGACCGGCTCTCCCACGAACGAAACACAGCAGTATGCTATTAATATTAATATACTGCGGTATTGTATCTATAAGTTATTACTAACCAACCACACCCTTGACTCAGTAGCAACAAGGAATTTACGATCTCCATTCCATTTTGAATAGCCATAAATGAAGCGTTCATCTTAAGAGCCAATCTTGCGGTGTAACGATGAAACTCAAATTCGATGTAGAAAAGGGTTAGTCATATATTTTAATGGTATCTATTGCAAAATATTCTGCGTAAATATGTGCATTGAAAACTGTATATCAGAGAAAGTATTTTATACAATTTGGAAAGACAAATAAATTAAAGACCTTATAATATATTAAAGATATTCTAATATTCTAATTGCGCTTAATAAGATACTTAGGTTTTATAAATCATGCCAATCCATCCAGACGATCAGAATGGGTGTCTATGGTTTGGGAAAATTAAAAATAGGTTTCATGAAATTTGTTTTTCCTTACTTTTCACATATTTATTGAAACAAGGTTGGAATTGTAAAATTACACTATATCCAAATAAAGGTACAAACGTATTTACATCATTTCTGACCAGAATCAAATATCAAATGTAATATATCTAGCAAAGTATTATGTTTTATGGACAATGTTCACCGCCCACGACAGCAGTAGCCATAATTTTAGGTATCCTATTGTTTTACATTGTTTAAATCATGGCCTAATAAATAATGATACATGATACCTATTAAGCAGTGATGGCTCAGTGGAGAGGACCTCGGACTTAAAATCGATAAGTCGGGGATTCGAGACCAGGCGAGCGTGTAGGAAATAAATCGATTTTTCAATTTATCACCGCATGTGGATAACATCACCACTGCTTTCGACCGGTGAAGTATTCCTCACCGCTCGATGCGCGTAATGCAATTAAAATTTTCAAAATTCAATTTACATTGCACATATCGGTGATTAAAAATTGAAGAGACATTTTGATGCGTCACCTCAGGTCACGTCACGTCATATTTAGTTCGTTTGTGAATTGTAATGCTCACATTTAACGAGTGAACAGACTTGACTTTCAGATGATATCGACCGAAATGTATTGCATTGCATTTTCGTAACTGTTGACTTTACAGAATAACCATTTTAATGACTTGGTATGATTGATTCAAAGTACTATCGAAAACATCATGGCTACAGATCGAGATGTTGCATGAAGAGTACCAACTTTTAATTAAGATGAGGCTTTTCCTATTTTTCTTTTATACATGTCGTGCATCATTAGTCAGATCTTTCAATTGAAGTGAAAGAAATACATACATATAAACCCACAGTTATACATAGAACACTACTTTCACATTTATGATCAAAACAATTAAGGAAAGTAGAGTAAAGTCGTTTATTATGAGTTTGTATTTTGGAAATAATGAATAACGCTTTAAGTGGAAATTGAGATGTAATGATATGTTATATTGAATGAATGTGCATATAATTTTCAGAATTAACATTGTTTGAAAGAAAACAATGTTAAATTCACTTTGTGTTACATATAATATACGTAATTCTATTGGTTTTTTGGTTAATTTTGGTGTTTTATTCTGTGTGACTGTCCGCGCTTACATACTGCTTCCTAAAAATGTAGAAAAGTTTCATGTTAATTTATAGCTCTCGCTTAAAATATTTTAAAACTATGATAAATAATACAACTAGTATTCAGCTTCGTATAGCTATGCAATATATGGGATATTGCTTAGTTGTTAGTATAGAAACTGTAATCTGTTTGTCCGCTGAAAGCTGAGCCTGCAATATACTAACCACAGATTATCACAGTTATTACACTGAGGTAATTGTGATCAAATTAAGCTTAAGAAATGTAATTACAATTTAGTGAATATCATCCCTTATCATACGGCCCCCTATTGTAAAATGTATTAATACATTTTTTTTTAATGTAGATATAATTACCAACGTGAATTGATTCTTATATGAATTAGCATGAGGTAGAAATCCAGCCACATGAAAAACACAAACATTTATCACGAAAACGAATAATATATTTCATATTAATGAGGATAATGCTTATCTTGCATAAAAGAAATGTTGTGGTCACAAAACACCAGGCTTTATTCACAAAGAAATAATATATAATGTCTCGGGAAAATGTTTCCGTAACGAATATGTAAAATTTTTGACGCTTATAATTTGTTATGATTTAAATGTACCTACAATATATACGGTGAAACATATTATATATATATATATATATATATATATAATTAATATTAGGATAAGAAATATCGCCCAATGTTTATAAAGGAAAAGGATATATATAAGATATATAAACCAAATGAATTGCAATATTTTTATTTGTGTGCGGGCAGCTGAGCTGGTAGTTCTTCTGATGGTCGATGTGTGTGTGAGGTGATGGCGATCACCAGCACCAATGATGAATGATGAGGAAAGGATAAATGAAGAGATTAAAGGAATGAATTGGAAAGTGTGAAGAAAAGGAAATGGATCTGCTAATTCAGTCCAGTTTGGACGCAGAATTCGTGCCGATGCGATCATATAAAATTACTTTGTAGAAATGAAGTTTAGGAAAAAATATTATTTGTGTTACAAATACCTAGAATATAATAGTTTTCTTCAAAAAACGTCACTGACGTCACTGGGGGGAGCTACCAATCCAAATTCTAAAATGAGACCAAATGACAACAATTTCCTATCTCACAAAAAGAATCACATCGATAGGTTGAGAACCCACGATGTTATCGAGTATCCAAGCCAAAAATCTGTCGAATTGAGGGCCTCCTCCGATTATGGGTTTGAAAAAGGAACAGAAATTGATAAAAAGAAAATAAAATCCAAACAAGACTTCGATAAAATCATTCGTTTTATTTATAGCAATCTTACTAGCTTTTGACATTGATCTGTCAATCAACGTTTGACTAACATATAAAATAATAGTCAGCATTGTGCGCGCCAAGTTCAAGGTTATTATAGTGTGAGAGAGATCTAAGTCGAATGACTAACCTACAACATGAATTACTCGAACAGTGGAATAGTCGTGTACGTACGCGTGTAGAAGTACATAATATTATAATCGATATCGACTACGAAAGTTTCTGGAGTGTTTTGACTTTTAAATAGGCTCGTGAATTATTTATGAAAGCACTTTTTGCTAGCTTAATATAGTGCTACGTAATATACGACGTGAGTGAAAAAAATATAAGAATTAATAAATGAACTAATATATTCATGTAAATTTAAATAACATTTTAACAAATATTATTAAAAATAACTTTTACTTACATTTTTTCACTCTCATCTTTATTATAAATCTAAAAACAAAGGCAAATGGAATCTTGTGTTTATTAATTAACGCGATGTAGCGGCATTACCGATAAGTATTATATCTGCGAAAACTAACCGTATGCAATTAACATAGAGTTTAATTTTAGCTAATCCTCGAAGAAACATGTGCAGTTTGCCCATTGGTATAAATATTGACCTTGATTATGCTGTGGTATAATATGCCGTGTGATAATATAAACTATTGCTGCTTCTATTTAATGTGTAATTATTTTTAAGATATCAACTACTTACGTTTGTATACGTAACAGAATCGATATTTCTATTGTAAAAATTCGATGAGTATCTAAAATTCAGCTTTTACATGACTGAAGAAAGGTTACCACACACTTTTTAAAATAATTAATATAGAGTCTCTTAGAAATGTACTAAAATTATTTTGTTTAAGCAGATTACAAATATTAGGGTCCAAGGTAGAGTCCAGCTCGTAATTCACGCAATTAAATTTAATGTTCGCAAATATTTTTCACAAATTGCTCAGATACTTATACTTCGACTACAAATACGAAAAAATAAATTTTAGATGCGATGAACGGTGTAGTCATTGAATTTTAAACTTAAAATTATAAAGTATAATAAATAATAAAGAATTGAGTTGCCTCATACAATTCGTACTTAATAAATTATTTCCATGACGCGTCTTTATTCATCTTTAACTTTTATCTTAATTTCTATTAATTTAATATTCATGTTTTAGATAGGTACCTTTTAGTTAGTTTGTTAGTGTATCTTTAATTAAAGTGATTAAAAAAACTATTTGACCATTCTGAAGAGACCTCAATAACTTTTGAATAAGGGAGGCCAAGCATTATCCCGTGAATGAGAAGGAATTCCACTCTGAAACCCTTGAGGGTTGTCCATGTCCCAAACATACCTTAGGTTTGAATTAATTAAGGTCTCAACATTACCTACACTTCACTATTATTTGCATGACTGGCTTTTGTAACTTCAACGATGGGTAGAACATGATGAAGTACATCTTTTTCATTCAGATCTTGACAGGCGAGAGGTTTTCTGAAATATACTCGTTCTATCTGATACTTCAAGTATTCCTAATAACACACCAAAACTCCAGATTCAGAACAATTACCAATTAAATTTTCACAAATAAACGCAGCGGAAAACTACTGTGAAAAATCTTTTAGAATAGTACAAAGCGCAGAACCTAACGGTTTTATTCCAATGCAATGATTCATTTTAAAATAAACGTCCACAAATCCGTTTATGAACAATCATTTAATTGCATCTGGCGCGGGCACGTGTGTTACTGAAATAGCTGATTGAGGCGGAACTATATTTGACGTAATTCCAAACGGTTACGGTTCATTTCAATGGGATTATTTCTTTCATGTACCAATGTAACATTAGTTTCAATGAATAATTATGGTTTATATTGCTAAGTCAAAAGACTTAGCAGTATAAACCATACACTACTATACTATACTACAACCTACATACTATATATATATACTATACTACAACTTTACTACAACCAACATATGAAATTATTTTGTTAGGTAATTTTATATCTAGAAAGATAGGAGATTTTATGATAAGTGCTCACTTACTATGAAACTAAGGTAGAGAGAGGAAATTTCCTGAAAGCTAAATTTTAAAACGTTTTAACAAGCCTATATAATTTCAGAAGCACAATTAAAATTACGCATATTTATCATTTCATTAATAACATGTCTTGCACAAGGATTTAATTATCATCATTAAGAGCCAATTTCGAGCAATAAATAAAGCAATATCCTGTTCAAAATAACGAATCGAAACACAACACTCGTTTATTACCGTATTTTCATTTCGATGCCGTTTCGCGAATTATGTGCATTGCTCACTCAAAACGAGGCAAGTCATTACGATGGCAATGCGAACGCGACATGAATGCTTCGTTATTTAAAAATACTTCAGACATGATAAATGGTATTTGATATTTTGCGTTACATCTGTTGTTATTTAACTACGTCCAGCGCTGTATAAAACAGGGTCGACTTTTTTTTATTTATATAGGAAAAGTCAACTTATGAAAATAAAGGCGTTCGGCATAAGTATGGATATTGTGATTTTATTAGCATTTAACATGCTACAATAAAACTAAAGTTGTACTAGGTACTAAATATCTGTAGATCTACATGTAAATTTATATACGATTAACAAACGAAGTAAATTATGTGGTTTACTTATCGATAGTGGGTATTTATAAAATAGCTATTTTATTACGATTTATACGTATAATAGATATATTTATCAGTCTGACCTTCCAGGTGAACGAACTTACTGCTAGGAGGCTGGTATAATTCAGCTAACAATATTACCTCGCTCGAGCAGCATGTAATGACATTGAATGTCTATTACAATGTCAATTCAAGCCCATCAAGTATACTAAAAGTTAGAACTATAAGCTCTATGACTTCTATAAATTTGTATCTCATAAATTGTATATCATCGCGAGAATAAATCGTAGTTACAAGTGCGCGGGTGGACTTTAACAGTTATCGGGGAAAGCTCTAAAATTAATAAACTATACCGCACAATAATTCGTTAATTTTATATTTTAATATTATGCTCTATCGGCACGAATTGGGCCAGCTCGCACCGGGGAAGTACCACACCCCCACAGAAAACCGGCGTGAAATAGTGGCATGCCACTGTGTTTCGTACGGTGAGTGGGGGAGCCGGAGGCCCGTTTCCTTTTCCTCACCCGTCCTAGTCCATTCCTTCTTTCCAGTCGTTAATCCTTTCCTTTTCCCTCACCCCATTAAAGCGGGCAGCGCATTCACAGAGGTACTACCTTTGCGAATGTTTATGGGCGGTGGTGATCGCTTACCATCAGGCGAACCACCAGCTCAGCTGCCCGCTATGACATAAAAAAAAAAAAAAAAATGCTATTTCTCGTTTAATTCTTTGACCGAAAATTGAAGATAACCTTTCATCATTCTTATACCACTAATTTAAGATGACATCAAAGATATATATTTTAAATGCATCGTATGTTTAACTTAAATATGTATTTGGAATTATCATCTAAATATTAAGATACAATAATTGAACAGAGCACCATTTATAAGTATTTGAAAATACATAATATAGATTAACTTACTAACTGTCTTTTACATTGAAACGTTTCTATTTTGGGAAATTTCGTAAATTGGCAACACTCAAAATCCGAAAAGTTGCGTGTATTTCACTTCATTCATTACATTCCGTGAGTCCAGCTCGCCTCTTTGATCAATCTACATCGACCTTAATTTCCGGAAAAAAAATGTTCGAGAACCTTCTTTGAAAATTAGGCAAGATATTTCGTGGGATAAAAGTTCTTTGGGCATGAACAATAGGAGATAAATACCCACAATGCTTTGAAAAGTTCTTTAATTGTTTTTTATTTTAGGCTCAAGTGAGAAGTGTAAAAGATTTTAAGTATACTGTGACAAAAATACCCATTAATGATTGAAAAAACAAGATATGAATAACAATTTATTATGGTCTGAAATAAAAACAACATAAGTATACTTACATTGTATATATATAGTATAGAGTATATTCTATACTCATGGTCAAACAGATGTGACGAAATATATCATATAATAATAAAGTAAAAGCGATTTATTAATTATTGTCATAATGAAAAGTATCGATATTATTCAAATGTCACGTATAAAATACACTTGCATGGAAAATAAATTAAAAGTATTTCCATTGTTATTTGAATACTTAAAGGCCGTCTATCTGGCCCATTATTTCCGAGATAACACTTGCGTTGCAAAAACACTTAAAATAATTGCAGCGTGGAATATTTTATTTTTTGGAATGCGATCGCTGTTTTTATAATTATTTTTGTTTCACTGTTTATTATACACGTATATAAATAATAAAAAAACAACCACGCAACATGGACTTTTAAGTGTAATACATGAATTTTGACAAGTCCTAACATTACAGAACAACAAATTCTGTATAAGCAAGTTTTAATCTTTTTGATTTGTTTTCTTATTTATACATCAAAGTCATAAACAAGTTGACAGTAAATTATGTGAACACGGGTCTCAATTTTCCGAGTGCTTCTCTAGGATCTATCGCTCAATTCAGTTATTATTGTAATAAAAGTATTCGTAAATAAATTTACTATGTTTACGAAGACGTTTCCAAAGAGTACAGTAGGAGACGCTCGTAAATTGTCATTTTATTAGACATATTTACTTTAGAGTGTGTACCCGTTTGATAAAGCATTGTTCAGGGTATTTTCATAGCGAAGCGTATATGTTTACAGAATCAAGGAGAATACTATAAATAACCATGTTCTGTAATTTAATAAATTCTGTTCCGTAAATGAATATTATGAAATATACACATACTTATTATAACCGAAATGCTTCAAAAGCAATAATCTACAACTGAAAATTAGGTATGTCAAATATTCATTGAATATTGAGGGTTTAATGAATCATCGAAATATATACCGTTGTATTTAATGTATTCATTCGAATAGGGAAATGCGAAGAGATATTTATGGAAATTATAATTAGATCAATTTAACATTTATAGTATACCCGAAAATTCTTTAAACTGTTTTTTTTTTATTTTGCTTTGAAAGAACAATCTTCCACACCCCTTGAATAGGAGGTGTTCATAGAAAACTAATCGATAATTAATTATCATGCCTCGTCTTACGAGCGTATATTATAGAAGTAAATACAAAATAAACATAAAACAGAAAATTCCGATGAATCATCGCCCCCGCTGAGCTCATAAGAACGTCTTCGAAGGAATAGATCACATCCAAGGGTTACAATAAATAGTCTTAATAAGCACCCGAACGCTGAATTCGGGGAAAGCTATAAAAAGGTCGTTGCTTCACACTGCCTTCAGTTCGTCAAATCTTTCGGATAAAGTTTGGTCTAATACACATCTCGGAAGGGATTGGTTAATGTCGTGTATGACAAAGTTTATGATTAAGCCCGTGTTTATAGGCATCGCTAGATAAACGAACGAGGAATTTTCGTGTGGTAAATGGATCTTAAACTTGTGCATAAAATGTATGAAATATCTCTGCTCTTAATGTCTTTATAGAAAACTATTTGAAACAAAATTAATGGTGGAAATAAAATACATTGTTTTTATAATTGTCTCCGATAACAGAAACAGTCTAGACTCTGGATAGAAGGTTAAAATGTAGAATTTAAGGCAAAAAAATAAACGTTTTAAATTAAAAATATTTATGAAAAAAAAGCAAGCGAATTGTATTCAGACTTACATTGTCATATTTAACAAATGATAAAATCCAGAAGAGTGGAAATCAAATAACGTTTTTATCATAATGTCAAATATTTACAATGTTTTATCAAATACAGGGTAGGTATTTCTTAGGGTTTTGAGCTCAAGTTCAGTGGACTGTAAAACATCGAGTTAAGTATTGTTAATATTGTGTACCACAAAATTTGCGTAGTTGAATAAAATACGCCAAAACCTACTTACTATACCCGTTGGCGACGTTTCGCTTTAACAATTTGAAAAACTTCCATCAAAAAACTATTTTACTCGAACCGATGTGCAAAATACTTCGAGTGTGAATTGAAAACGTATTTTATAGAAAACTGATATTTCTTTCGGTTTACTTTGTAACATATCGCGAAATTGCAATGTGAGTGATTTAGCGCCGCAATTTTATGCCATAAAATCTTTTCTGTTTTACCTCCCATAGATATTTATAACTTTTTCAGGACTGGATAGAGTATCCTATAGTAGATTATCCTATAATAGAGTATCCTATAATTTGTTACGTAAAAAATCAAGTACTTAAAAGAGAGGAAAGTTGGTAATTTGGGATGCTATTGAGGAGTATACATCCGTCACGCAGAGGCCCTCTTTGGGCTTTTTGTGTTGTGAGATATATTCAAATTAGTAATTACACTATTTTCGAAACTGCAATAATCTTCAAAACCACTTTAATGTAAGTTTTATTCCTTTCATGCTTCAATAGCTTTGATACTTTCTATCTCTGCTTATACAGCTCTCAAAGTTATAGGAAGGATTTGGATTTCCAGGCTTTAACGTTCATCGTCGAACAAAACGCTGCTTTCTCAAAACTATTAAATTATACGGTACTTGATTCATGTTGAATAATTCAACTAGTTTACGTATTAAAAACAATATAGGTTTGAAACGGTGCATATCGTTTTAATAATCCATAAACAAATGATAAAAAAATAATTAATTATGTAAAAACAATTAAGCACTATTTGGATTCATGTTTAAAATACGAAATATTACAAATCGACTATAATAAATGTCATTTTCTATTTTAAGTTCACAAATAAAAATACACCAATTGTTCATTAATTGCTACGAGAACATTTGGTTAATGAATCAGATACTTAAATGAATATTGACTATCCCATTATTAACTGAAATTGTGATGATTACTCGCCGACACCGACGTCATATACGCTCTAAGTCCTTCTGAAAATAAGAAAAGCATATAGAATAACTGCAGTAAAAGTTTGGAATATAATCTTCAAAGTATTCGTGAATACCACGAAAATTAACTATGAAAATTATTCATTCCCTTGTACATAGTTGGGTCAGCAGAAAAAGTTGTACAAAGAACGATTTCTATTTATTATAAAGATTATTTCAAGGAAATTTCTTAAAATACCAACATAGTTTTTCAACTGTAAAACCTACTCTATCAGGTGTTTCCTTCAGCAAGTTCTCTTAAAACTAATTGAGACTGCAACTTGAGAGTTCTTACACTAAGCTAACTGACCCAGATGTATATCCTTATAATAGGCAACATTTATCAACTGTGTTATATAATTGGGTACAAAAAACCAACGCTAAAATATTCTCTTTCTATTGCCTTTTAGACTGTTTGAAAAGCATATTATTTTGAGAAAAGCTCCTTCTACCAAGCAGTAATAATTTTATAGAATACTTGGAAATTATGTTTCTTTAAACTATGTTAAATGCTAGCCGCTTGTCCGTTCTCGCCCGGGTTGACCCGAGAAATCGTTTTCCCTTTATAATATTAGTATAAATTGTGTTTAATGAAATTCGATTTATAAATAAAACATGTTCAATGCTCGCTTTGTTGAACATACAATATCAATATTTGTATTTGTTACAATAAAGAGTATTTAAGAAAATACAATTGATTAATAATGTCTGAATTATTATCAAAAAGGGGTAAAGGGGTACCCTAGCTTCGCCCGCTTTGACATCTATGTGACTTAGTAAAGATGTAGCTTAAATATCTTTTACCTTTTACTTCAACCTAACATACTTACAAATGCCTCCTCTCTCTACCTCTTTCAAATATTTCATAATATTTCACTCTCATGTACCCACGGGATTTAAATATACAAAAATAAATAATGAGCCGTTTTATTTAAACAATATAAATAGATTAGGATTCATATCATGATACCAATATCACTCCACCAACTATTGTATTTCATTCTTTATTACCTATTAAATATATGAACTGAAAAATTTAAAGAAAAACTGTTATTATCATAGCGTATTTACAGTGTTTTTACAGCACACGTGAAATAATGACTTTTATGGGCAATTTTTGTTTCAATTATCCAATTATCCCTAGCAAGGGAACTCAAATCTTTTTTCATACTCACTTTAAACTATAGCTCGTATTATTCGGTGATGAAGCTTCTAACAAATTTTTTTTTCGAAAAATTTAAGTAACATACTACTACAGTATTTCTAATATTATTTTCGAAAATATTAGAGCAAACAAACCCAATTATAATATTTTTATTGGACTTATCCTATCTTTACATAGAAACCATGCATTAACAAGATCCTTCTGATTAATATACAACATACGTAGACTAAAAGCACTTTCCGGCCGCCATTAACGGAAGTCGAACATTAATTGGGGGTGTAACGAGGTTCCGCTCAAATGAGACCAAATTTAATTAAAATGACCAGGAAGCACATGTTGCTTGAAATATCATGTTTAAGTGTACCGTTTTCTAATTAGTGGAGTGTTTTCCTCTTTGTAGGCGGTTGTATCTACAGTTTAAACGAAACGGCGGATAATTTCAGGGTTTGTTATTGCTTGCATTAATAAAATCACATTATTGTACAGCTGAAAATGATCACGAGACGTGATTCGAACCCGCGCCTTTTGCCAAAACGTAGAAACATAAAAGTGAAAGAGTAGTACAAATTCGTTTGCTGAGGCGGGATCACGGGTTGGCAAGGCGTTGCTACGGTTTGGTAATAAGACGCAGGCTTGAATCCCGCCTCGTAATCAAATTTTTTGTATGCTTTAAAAATAATCTCATTTATGAAGCATTTAAATTTTCAATGCTATAAAACTAAAAATTAAACATTATGCTTATAGTCCAAGAAAATGGGTAGGGTAAATGCGAATTTGAGATTAAAACTTGAATTTTTGATATAATTTACTTTGAGGAATCTAAAAACGAACTGTGCAAGTTTTTTTTAAATTCACCCCCGAGAAGGGGTGAAAAAAAAAAATAAAGTCGTTTTTTTGAAATTTTGACGAAACCGTAGGTGTTAGAAAAAAAAGTTTTAAATAAAATTTGTAGAGCGTAAAATTTTACACAAAAATGTTTCTTTGACTTTTTTTCC
>NC_052118.1:2613065-2705146 GCF_012273895.1 Zerene cesonia | reverse complement strand
TACCCGAAAGAATATTATATATGGAAAATGCCTTCTTCATTACTCATTAAATTATTTTACATATGTTATTTCCTCATTAAAATTTAAACGACATTTCTCAAAATACATTTTTATCTATTACAATATTATTAGCGTAATAGAAAAAAAATATTGAATTTTATTATATTTTCAGAAAATATTGTAATATTATGATGTATATCATTAACATGTATGTGGTTTCATATTTGCTACTATTACCCTAAACAAATCACGAAATTTTACAGAGAAGAAGAGATTCGAAACACTCCTACGAGTATGCTACCCGATTTGACAGCAACTGTAAGATCTCAAAAGTTGTGTGACAAACGCAGTTAAGGTAAAAGCATACATTAGCGGGTAACTGGTTCCAAACCGCGCCGAATATGGAAAAGTTTGTTGCCAAAGTACGTACCATTTGAGCAGCATTCACCTGCAAATGCTATTGCTTTGCGCTAATGTAAATTTCGTTTGAAAATTTCATCTATTTGCTCGCTCAACTCCGGACCAACTGCAGTCTATGTGAGTGAATTATGATTATGATATGAAAGAGTTTTTTTATCTTGTTTTATTTTGCAGATATACAAGTGCCTTTATGTTCCAAACGACAAAAACATATTATGTGATCGAATTGATTTAAAAGTAAAATTCCTCATAAGAATCGCTTATGACGAAGTAATTAAAAATAAAATAAACACGAATAGGTACGAGAAAAACAACAGACATAGGCTTAGAGTTTATTACAAAAATGGCATATTACAAGAACATCTGTGCGGCCGCAATGAACGGTGAGGAGCGGTCAAGTGCACCAGCGCTAATTGCTTGCACTTGCGTGAAACTTGCAAATGTTATGGAGAAGTTGCGTAAATCTTCGTGAATTCAATGCAATAATAGTAATTTAAGCATAAAGGAGCCTGTTTGAGACGTATGTCTCTTTAAACATGTACATTCATTTGATCATTTTACGAATCTTGCCCCTTAAATTAAAACTATTGTCGTTTAATTTCTATTTCATGTAATAATTTACATTTTGTTATACAGAGAGTTTATGCATTAAATGTGAAATGTAGAATTGTAATTTTTTATTCTACACTTATAATAAGGTGTGTGTAACTAAGCTCAATTTTTTCATGTACCTACACAAATTCCAGTATCTAGTACGAAAAGTTCGTAAATAAATATCAAAGGGGTCCTCAAAAATATGCTACGCGTGTAAATTATTTATTCAGAACAGAAGTCTCTCAAAATGTTGATTATTAATAATACTAGTATACATTCACTAATCCTTTTACTCGTAAATATTTATATTATAAATACAAATGTGAAAAATACGATACTGCTGATGTTGGAACTAAAAGCTCGAGTTTAAATATGAAAAAGTTGTTAAGACAGAAATACTGGATAATATCATAACTAGGAATTTCTTGGTAGGTATAAACTGGTTGAATTTAAATCTTGTACTTGACATTTTTATTCGTCCAATTATAAGATGTAGAATTTTAAAACATATTTGAACCTATTTTATATCTAGTGTATTTATTTAGAGAAGATAAATGTCAAATAATTGCACTAAAATCCACCGAGAAAAGAAGGCATTTATAATAAAAATTATTAAATAGGTAGCTACGTAGTAGCGAACCGCGGAAGAAAATCCATCGAGGCCTCCCCATCTTCGTCTGCTCACGTTATGTTTCCCTTTTGTTGCTATTTTATAGTGACGAAGCTACAATAAGAGGGTCCATTTGCGAGAGGACGAGCCACCGTCTACCAATATACTTTACTTATAAAATATGTAGTAGAAAATTAGGTTCATAATGGTTCATAATGGTTCATAATGGACTGGCCATTAAACACCCCTCCGAATAGATAAGTAATTAAGATTCCATCTATTGTAATAGTCTTACATCAGCCGTAGACTGCCCAAGGCTGTATATCCATAGTGCAGTCATGGGCAAGCTGCAGCAGGTATCCTACAAACACATAAAAACTCTCAAAAGAGCCTCTGCGTGTTGGATATGTGTCGCCACGTGTTCCTTTAAAAATACCTTGCTTACCTATTTTCCCTATTTGAGTATTATATAAAAAATGATTATAATAAAATAATCGGAAGTTAATTACAATGGTATCTACTCATAAGATACTAGCTTTAGCCCGACTTTGCCCGTGATGAATATAGATTAGGTATGTTTGAGCTTTCTAATAGTGAAAGAATTATTGAAATCGGACAAATAGTTTTTATGTAAAAACATTATAAGCATACTTACAGACAAATCTTTCCTGTTTATAATATTAGTATACTCCATGTTCGATTTATACAAGCTCTTTACGACGATGGATCAAGCTTACAACAAAACGATGCCACACAATTCAAATGAAATTTTGAAAGTTACGCCTCATGCCTATACCCCAATGCCACTTTAAAATACGTGTGCATTCAGAATCATCCGCCAAGGAAATTAATTTAAATAAATTGTCTAACCGGAGATTCTACAAATATTTGTGTTTAACCTAACCCTAATTGCAAATTTACTCGCGGTTCAACCAATTCAGATTAATTTTGTAACAGCACATTACGCTCCTATCTTCCATTTGTTTCGGAACAAAATTGTATTTAATCATGGATACTTCTACTGACAGGTTTCAGGTTAAAGGCGCGGCAAACCAAATTATCCCCTACATAAATTTTCCAGCTTGCTCCGGGCTACCATTTCGTCATGGAATAAGAAAATTAATTTTGTTCATTCTCTTTTTGAATATGATTCAAACAATAGCTTACATTAGCAACCAGTGCTAAAAATTTATACGTAATATAAGAGGTAACCTACATTACTTTAATGAAAATGATGTAAAACTCATCCTCGTCAAAATAACTTATGCAGACTGCGGAGTGTATCACAAAAATGAAACTGCCATTTATATGAATTGTAAAGGGCTCCTAAATAGAGACTAATCTTGAAATTTTCCATTTTAATAGATCGTATCTATTTTATTGAATCAGTGATAGCAGAAGTGGAAATTACTGTTCAAAATCCAATACTATTTAATCGTAATGTAACATTTCATTGTAGTTGTACGTACGATATTCTGCGGTTTTATGATATACTCTATCTACTTTGAAATATTTCATAAAACCACAGAAACTCAATTTGTATTATAATTTGTTATTTGGACTTTCACGCAACTTGTATAATTCCCTAATAAAATAAACACTGATGCCAATAATTAGTTAATGCAACGTTTTAAGTACATATTCTATTTTATGAAAATTGCGAAAATGGAGCTTATAACAATGCATTATGTATTAAGAGAAAGATCTTAGTAGAGATATTAGGCCTGTGGCAAACTCGTCAAACTTCTGTGAAATTTCTTATCATCAATTTTCTTGTCTTATTGCTGTTTTAAAGTATCGTAACTTTTCAAATAACTCCATCGCAAAAAGAACTTCTATCATTAATATTAAGAATGGAAATCAATATTATGCAGTTGAACTCGAGTTTTAATAAGTTTACTTCAAAAACTTGTACAATCAGTCCTGTTTGAGATTGTTTCAATTCATTTGATTCACAGAAAATAGTTCTTATCGGACTGTACAAGCTACACAGTTTATTGGATTTCATATTTTCTTAATGTCGTTAGTTAGCTTCGAAAATGTAAGAAATACAATGTTTCAGCACAGTCTAAAACATCAGCTTCAATTTAACAATTTTAAAATTTTGTATTATTTACAATATTGTTTATATTTATCTTGTTTGCTAGTTTGGAACTTATTTGCTGAAATATTGTTAATTTAGAATATAAAAGTCTGTGTAAGGATTAAAATCAATCTCCTCTAATTATCTTGCATTCAAAATAAGAAAATATAATATAAATTTTAATTATCAATAATTCCATTGTCCAATTTTAACTTTGTAACTTCATCCAACCAAAAGTAGGTAATTGAATTTGATCTTTATTATATTTATGCTCTTTGCAATTAAATTTATGATAGTATATATAGATAAGTTGATGCTGATAAACTTCCTAGACTTTCATCGTCTTTAGATATTGAGCCAATTCGGCTTAACTTGATCCAAATTTTAACGTAATTAATTAGGCTGTTAGAAAAGTGTACACAAGGATTACGCATCGACGTTTTAGTGAGAATTAAATCAAAAATTATGAAGATTCGTAGAAAACAAGTGAACCTTGAAAAACCCTTATTTGAAGCAGAAGATTTATAGGATAGAGACCCCTTTTCAAAAGGTATGGTGCCAATTAATCTTATTAATATTGCTAGCACAAATTGCTTAGCTTTCCCTAAGTATTCCCGCTCCAATTGTATAGAAGTTATTTTTTCAAAGTTGAAAATCGAAGGAAAAAAACAAAGCTCGCTCTGTGAAGCGAAAAACTTCAAACCAATAATAGTTTGATATGAAGTGATAATTTAAAATCACATCCATTCAACATTATCCGATTTGGTCCGAACACGAAAACTCTTTTAAAAGCTCAAGCTTTTAATGTGATGAATTCGTTTTACGGAAAGCCTTTTACGATTTTATCCCAAAGTCAAAGCATTAGGAATTTGAAATCGAGTCAAAGCGTGTAAAATGCTCAAGCCACAGACCAAGAACATTAAAATAATTAATATCTTTGTTAAAAAAACACATTTTGCCTCACTTTAAAAGTTTTAGCCAAAAACGAATACCTTCGTTCTTAGCGATAGTAAATATGTCCGAAGTTGGGAAGGAATCTAATTTAATTCGTCCCTTATTTTACAAAGGAAACTAATTAAAGTCCAACCTTTGTGGAAATTTGAAGTAAGCGTCGGGAGATGCCTGAGTGGTATTCAGTACTCAGAACGAGAACTCGAGGGATCGGGAAAGGTTAAAAATATCATCGTCTAAAGATATTGGAAGATTTAACTTATAAATTAATTTATTTATTAGTATGATTAATAATTTTAAAATTAATAATGAAAATGAAGAGTTAACTTGTTTGATGTTCGTTGTATCAATTTTAGAAATATTTTCCTTGAACCTGTTAATAACATTATAAATCTCATAAAACAGTATCTTACTCACCAAACATATGAGACCTCAAAGTGATTCATACAGCTAATTCTTAGAAATCGACTCATAGTTGTAGAAAATAGATTTATATCTATTTCCCCATATTCACATTCATCCTTTTAAAGCTACTTCAGCTTCAACTAGTATATTGAGATGTTTTCACATGGTAATTTAAAAAACCATTACCAGACTTGACTGTTTCATTCATATCCACTGATATGATATAGTAAAGGACGTAAGAACAAAGTACAGATCTTGAATATCTCTATTTATTTTGTACTATTTCCCAAACAAATACAAAAGCCACCTCGATCAAAACATGGTATCTCGAATGTCTATTAATCAATTATAGGCTCTCCATCAATCAGAAACCTAACGAACAAAGGGAAACCGATATAATACGTCGAGAAAACGTTTTCATACATTCGTTTCCCAACTTATAAACGTTTATCGTGCCATTGACACGTGCATTACCCAAACAAATGAGGCCTTAAAGCCGACGCCGTCGATCGTAAACCACATGTTGAATGCCAATACTATAATAAATAGCCTCTGTATCGGACGCAAAGCTACCGCCGAATTGCGTCTCGTTAATCTATATATGGGTTCAATGCGGTATAATTGTACGCTTGGTTTGCATATTAATTATAAAACCATTGGTCATCATAGTCCGACGAACTTGTATAAACATCATATCTACAGAAATGATTTACTTTATGTTACAGAACTGTTTATTAGACAGAAATGGCCCTTTGGGGGCAAAACATCTAAAAATTTATTCAGTTTATGCTCAGTAAAAGTGAACGCACTGACCCAGCAAGTTTTTCAATAAAACTAGGCATTATTGCAGTCATCTAAGACGAAAGTTGTATAATCGTATAAGGCAAGTAGTTTGTAAACTTTCGATGCGAGTTTGTTTGTAAATAGTCGCTTTCGGTGGCTGGTCCAGTAATATCCACCGCTATCATACGTATAAGTATTCTTTCTTTGATTTTCTCCAAGTTTTATTATGATATAAACTTTTTTATTTGCAAACTCTTAAAAGGTTTTGATATTTTGCGGTAACATGACACCTATGCTTAGCTGAACCGTAACATATTCAATAACATATATAAAAGTATATGTTATTGAATATCTTACGGTTTTTATATATTTTTTAAATAATTTTTCCTGTATTTCTTCGTATTCGTCTTTCGTTATAGTACTAAAAATACAGTCTTTTCACGTTTATATCCTTATCAGATTGCCTTTTATATCATGGGACTTTACGAAACCATCTGTGAGCCAGTGTCCTCACAGTGATTAACGTTAACTTTGAAATATTTAGGTATAAATAACTCTACGTCATAAGTAACTTTATATTACATCTTATAAAAATGTTTTCTGCACTAATGTGTAAATAGTTAAAAAATAAATAAACTCAAATCTCAAATTACGCGTAAAAAAATAAACATTTGCCTTCGTAATGATACTGATAATTAAGATAAAACTCAGCAAAGATAATAAAGGGTTTCATTAAGACGCTCGTCATCGCTTCCTTTCGGTAATTGAAAAATAAAGTGAAGTGTGAAACATTAAAAACATTATTTAATTATAACATTAATAGAAATTTCTAAAACTAGTGTTTAAGACTCAAAAAAAACAACAAGAACAATACTTTTAAACATATGTCTAATTAACATAGAAATATTATTATGTAATAGAATTTAAACAATCCTAAATTATAGAAAATCAAGGAAGAAGTGTTCAAAGTAAATAAATATTTGCAGAGAGATCGTGGAAACTGATAGCTCCGATTCCATTCAGGAAAGAAAATTAAAACACTCCATTCACAAAGCTCGAAAAACAAAATTCATTGCCCTTTCGACATTTAGCCTACAAAAACAATTGTTCGGCTGAAACTCAAACAGAAATCAATCTGAGATCGGATTTTTGATAACTTTCGCCAATTTATGTAAAAAGTAATACATAATACTTCGAGTAAACACTATGTAACAAATCATTTAAAAAGAATACAATTATTTCATTAATTTTATTATTCGTTTCTTCGTTCAAAAAAACAACAAACTAATTATAAAAATTAAATTTCATTGCATGTTTTATGAAAAAAACATAATTATTAAAGTGAAAATAATTTGTTCCATAAGTCCATAACTGATGAACATATGACGCCGGAACCAACCGCCAACATCACATGCTGAAAAGCGGTTCATTAACCGCATCCACTACACAAAGCTATAAAAATATAATTAACAAAGAATTCAAAAATAACAAAGAGCGCGTAAATTATTAACGTACGTAATCTACAAAGCGGGCGTACGCGTACAGACTGCGGAAGGTTTTGCCCTACAAATGTGCAGGATTTCCCCTTTGATAGAGCTTTATCCCGCGATGCTGGCGCGTTTTAACAGAACTTACTCGAATTCACGTTGTTTGGTCTTGAATATTTGCTACACTATTTAGTGAACGCGAATGGAATGAAAAGAATTTAATTGATTACAGCGTTTTTTACAGGGAACAAATATACTTTCTAATAAGACTTAGACTGTTCTAATAAAAAAAAGTATATAGCTATATATAGTATATAGCTCATAACAATATTACGTATCATACATTGTTACGGACACAATCGTTGTACTATATGATATTATTGGTTTACGATACGTTAATCCTACTTTGCTATAGTAAATAAAGCTATTATATAACTATTATAGTACTAGTAGTAATTAGCTTAACACATATAAACTTGTAAAATGACAATGTATATACATATATATTATCAGTTTATATTTTATATTATATAAGTTTATATTATTTAACATTAAGTAATCTTCTAAGATTTTTCCTTTTTTGTTTACAGATTCACCTCGTAGATTTTATAACTGTTTGAAGGTACGTACGTTTGTATAACAATGTTTATGGCTTACTCTTAATGGATAGAGATCGTTATTATTGTATTCGTGAGTATTTTACTTGTATCATAAATATAAAATATATTTTGATGAATAAATTCTAGCTTTTATACTATTACTTGTAATAAGTAAGTCAAATCTTTATAGTTCGTTCCCATTTCTCATTTGTAAACACAATTTAATCTGCTCAATCAATAAACACTGCAATGATGCTGCTTCTATATATGTGTTTACTGCAATCATATTACTTTACTACAGTTTTGTAGAACCTAATAAATGTGGGATTGATTTATTTTTATTTATCTATTATATAATACAAAGAAAAGAAACAATATAATACCAGAGTGAGGCAGTAATCTCTGCCAGGCAATCCTAATGATATATAAGTATATTTCCCAGAGATATTAGTACATCAAACAAGTTCATCTTTATACAGTGCCTTCTGCTACGAATGTTCGAAGCAACCGCCATTGCTTTATAGTTTCACTTTGCTATGATAAGGGGAGTTTCTTGAGAAACCGAGTTTTAAACTATCTAGTTTAACAAACCTTGCTACAGCTTGCAAAAGAATAGGTAACTTCAATGTTTTACCTTCCTTCTTCTCTCAAAATAATTAAGTAATTGTTTATAATAAAACGTTAAAGTTGGGATGATAAATAAAATTCGAATGGCAGATGAAGTCTTTCTGTATCGCACGCTTTTCTTTCAAAACCTTAAGTCACCATTTGGCTTTTAAGCATAACCTTATAATTAGTAAAAGTATATAAATATGATAACATTAATTGAGGAAATACAGTACCTTCAGTAATTAAGGGAATAAGGAAACCTCGCAATCAATGTATATTATTATCCTTTATAAATAGAAACAGAAAAATATTTTCAACACTGATGACAATTAAACTCAACGAGATAAAATAATGTTTTAGACATATTAACCGAAAACAATAATTTAATTCGCTTGAACAATAACACATTTAATGTAATTAATAAATTTATTGCTAATATATTAAAAGTTATTTTTGTCTGAATTCAATCATAATTATAACGGTAATTACATTAGTTCAAAAAAAGCATTAAACAACACATTCGCTATTCTTATTTTCCATTAATTTATTATAGCACTTCACTACATAGTATAAAGCAAAGTCGCTTCCCACGTTTCTTCCTATGTATATAAATGTTTAGATCTTTAAAACTACCGAACGGATTTTGATTGGGTTTTTGTAATAGATAGTGAATCAATGGGAAGGTTTATATGTTATAATATGTATTAAAAAAAAAATTAACGGATTTTAAACGCGATTTACTCATTATGTTACTAACCCGACGTTTCGAACACTTTACAGCGAGCGTGGTCACGGGACTATTTTTTATATAGTGTCTCATAAAATGTGAAGTAGATGATATATAATGAAAGCATAAACAAGATTAAAAAGAACATTACATGCAATATTCCTGGGCGATGAATATTTTACAAGTCTAGTCTGTACGTTAACCTCACAAAAGAAAGAATCTGTTTTTACAGTGATGATTAATGAATTCACTCTGTGGTACCTTTATAGCATATGAAATTGCGTTATTTTTTTCAAATTTTAGTGTTTTACTGGTTTATTATATCAAAAAGAAGGAATACTTTCCCATTTAACAAATTTCACATTTGCATTTCTATGTTAATTTTGAATTATACTATCATGATAGGTCTTTTGGAAAACCTATCAAAATATTAACGTAAGAGCGTATGTAAATATATCATTAATGGATCTAAAGGGCTTTTTGTGTTTATACGGCTTCATTCTTATTTTTGATACGTATACAGTTCACAGTTTATTTGAGTATTTCACAATTAAGTCACGGTTTTCATTCTAGTGAATATAAAATTATTATATATTAATTATTTTACATAAGAGTAATACTTGTGATAGCTGTTCCAAGATAAATCAGTAGAGCTAACATCGTTCGAAAACACGCATGACTCACAAAAAAATTCCCGGAAATAAACTCGTTGCTAAGCAACGAGGTCCTTAGTGGATCCTTCAGGAAATCCTTCAGTAAATACATCCTACGTTTGCATATCAACAGATTTACAAAGGTACACAATAAAGTTGAAGACCTATGCATCCTCGAAAGACCCTTTTAAAAGTAAATAAAGTCTGAAAGAAATTCGCTCGGAAGTTTATTCGTGAAAGAGCCTTTGCAAATAGTTAAGCTACTTAGATGGTCTTAACAGAATGCTGATTTACCTTTTTTCTTGCCAACTTGGAGGGGTTAAAACAACTTCAATAAACCTCATAAGTATTGCCAATACGCTACGTAAATAATGAAGATTGCTCAATGTATTGTTTTTAAATGATGATTAGTGATTCTACGATTATTATTTAAATTATAAAAAAATGTTCAATAGTTGTAAAAAAAAGTATTTTATTACGACGATTGCGGAATTCTATACGTATGTTATTTATAAATGAATACAAACCGTATACGGCGAAGGTTTATAGGTTAATTGTTTTTTGTCAATCCATGAACCTCTCTTTGATCAATTATTTCTAATGATACCTTTTTTTTCATTTCATACTGTTCAACTTCCAAAATGATAAATTAAAAGTTTATTTTACAATTTATCTTAACATTAGAAGGTAAATAAGTCTGATATAAAATAAATAGTAAAAGAATAGCATAAAAACACTGCAAGAAATTAAAACACAACAATTTTATTCAACACTCAACACTACGGATTGTACAAAGGGTAGTAATTAATGAGAGAAAGCACGCAGAAACTTCATTTATCTCGCGCTGCGGAATATTCGCGAATTATTCGCCTAAATAATGGCGCGATCAAACACCGAAAAATAGTAGTTCAAACAGATAGCAACATGTATAAAATTTCACTAATGACTTGACGCGGTGCTGTTATCCTGTGATATTACTAAGACACGATAATATTCTACAAATGGGATATAATAAACTTTAATTACATTATATGTTATAGATGAACGAGGAAAGCATGTGAAGAAATATGAATGTACGTGGAATAAGAATTTGCAACAGTATACTTTTTGACCTTAAGTTGATTAGCATAATATTGAGATTTATAAGAATTCACTGGTTTACCTTTAATAGCAATGAGAAAGTATTATATTTTCTCATTGCTATTCAATATCAACATTTCTTTCTAAAATTAAAAAGTATTACCATAATAAACAATTTCATAGTAACATAGAAAAGTTTTCTTTTAAATAACGCCGTGAGTTCTCTATCTTCAAACAATCTGTTCTTTAAATTAAAAAAGAAGAAGATTTCTTTATTTAACACTTGATGCTAATTAAAAATATAGAATTGGATTAAATTCAAGTTAAAAATACATTCAAGCAATATGTATGAAGAATTAATAGATATATTCCAGACTGTTTATTAATTATATGAAAATCTAATCTTGTGAATTCTATCAACTATCTCTAGTATTGTTTTATTAATATAGTAGTCAATATTATAGGTATCGTAAGAAAATGTGCTAAGAGTAAGAAGAGATGCTTATAAAATTAATTATAAAAAGTATAATCATTTCATGTAATTATGGTGATTCATCGTTATATGCATAATAATGCTGATTCACGATGTTTATCTAGCTAAGAGGATAATACTCAATCTGACTCAAAATGTTATCACGCATCCTCGACCCTAAAGAAATGGAATCCAAAAGCAACCAGATCAGAGAAGGTTATCTACACCACACTTTTTCCAAGTTCACTCTGCTCCAAATCAGCTAATATTTATTAAGGGAAAGGGGTAAAATTTGTTTGGGCATCACCTTTTCGCTCAAAGGTTTAATGAGTGCGACCCAAAAGCCCTTTCCTACGTCCCACAAAAGCTTCAGTGACAAATAACGACCTTAGTAAAAGGCAGTAAACTAGCGACCCTGTCCACACAAAACGTGCGGAAAAATATAAGTATTTAAATATAAAGAACGGTTGAGGTATTCGATTTAAGTAGTTTTTGTTATGATAATGGATTAGGGCTGTGTACGGTAAACGTAACAATTTAAATTATATAACTTTAAGTATTGTTTTAGTAGTGCTGTGCTTATATATGCATTAAATATATCATTCGCTTGTCCGATTTGTGTGTGATGTTGTGTGTGGGCCCGTAGTGTTGATGGATATTAAAAACGTTGCCTCAAATTATTTTCAATAAACACATGTGTATCTATTTAATACTCATACGAATCGACTAAAAATCGACTTTAAATGTAGTTGTGGTAAGTCTATTTTTCTGCAAACTGTAGTTTCAATTGCAATCTCAATAAATATTGATGGTTCGTATAAAGGTGGAACTTTAGCAGTCCGCAGCAATAGATTCAATAGAAAGAAAAAGTAAATTTTACTATTTCCACAACAGTACTGATGAATAAAAAATACATTTCTATTGAATTCTCTATGAAGTTAATTCGGATTACTATTCCTTGAGCGCTTCTTCGTTATTGGTTAGAATGAAAATTGCTTGCTGTGTTATTAAGGATAACATGGTATATTTTAAGCAAATTTATAAATAAAACTTAGTTACATAGCATTATATGATTAACGAGATCGTCATCATTATCACCGTTAGCCTATAGCAGGCATTCTGTAAGAGCTAAAGCCATGACCAAACACTTTTAGCCAAGTTTAGTATGCGGCTTAACCAATATGTCATGGCAACATTATGTTAATCTTAATAATTGTGGCAATTATGATGTAAATAATACGCAAAATTATTAACTTCACTTAATTTTCTGCACTCTCATCGTGGTCAAGCTTCATACACTACCCCAAAGCTAGCAACAACTACTACTACTAGCAACAAAGGACAAGGTGCTGGTACATTTTTTGGTGAATCTCGATGTTAGTCTGACGGGCTACTAGATCACGGACGCGTGGTGTTGAATGTTCACCCTGGTAGCGACACGCTCAATTGTATCCCCCCTGATGGGATCACGAACCTTGGCTTGAGTTGTCGCATGAATGAAGACGGCCGAAAGAGCCGTTATTACAAAGAACATTATTAATTAACGAATATCAATTTAGTTTGCATCTCCCCAATTTAAATAACATTTAATCATAATTAATTCCGCACTGCACGTTTCCAATAAAGTGAAGTGCGAAGCCACAGACAAGAAAGCTGACGTTCCAATGTATCCCCTATGTGGCTCCTTTACACTCGCGTTTAAATGTTTGTGCACTGAGCTCGATCCACATTCGAGCCGTTTGACTGTAAACACAGCGTCGCATTTTATTGGACGGTCTCAATACTGCACTTGGTACTATCTCCTTTGAACAGTTCGTGTTGAGTGGAATTCTATTTTGACGTAAGGCGCTACATACAAGGGGATTACGATAAAGCGCGAGACCTTTTTGTATGAAATGTTATTGTAAAGTAGTTGTAAACAAAAATTGTTTTTTTTTTAATTGAATTTTAAGGCGGCTGTATCATGTAATTTTTATGGTACTACTTACTACCGTTACGGTTTGCAACCTCTGAACTACCAACATCATTTAATAAATAAAAAAAATTAAGAATAAGCTTTTAACTTTTAAGTATTATATCATTATTTTTTATTATTATATCATCCTAAACAGATGACAAATAAAAACAACACTCTCACAAAAGCTAATAAAGCTACTAATTGCTTATAAAATCAACAAAAACTATAGGTTTCTAACATCTGCCATGACAGGCATCAAGAATAAAGACGTATTTTCTTAAATTGTTACATTTTGCTTTTATATAATAAAAAAAAACAAGAGTGATAAGGTATTCTCAACGTTTTTCATCTTTTCGCGATAAAAATGCCGCCTTCTCGGTCTGGATAGTAAAATTTATCCAAAGACAAATAACATATCTTAATATATTCCGACAAAAAAATATTTCAGCTGAGTCGTAAGACAGTCTGAAGGTACTCTTGAGTTCTTTTATGGGTAAAGACAAATTCAGATTACATAATTTATCTTTTACGCAAATGGCCGTGATATATAACAGTAAAAGAAATTGTTTGCTTGATGTCAACGTAAAGATACCTAACTAAAAAGAAACGTAACAATTTTTTCTCATTGTAACAAATGGACTATAATAGTCGGTTTTAATTCGAAGTCTATTTCTGGAAAATTTTGAATATTAATCATAATCAAATAATTAATGGATCTCTGAAATAGTTTCAACAAAAATACGGCTCACTATACCATTTATTTTATTTTATTTAACCCGACATTTCGAATAGATCTTATGTACTTACCGCGCGCGTAAGCACAATAGATCTTATGTCAATTATCATTAAACCTTTACAATTGTTTCATTTTCCAAATAAAACACAATATATAGAAATTTGAGTTCAAAATTGAATGTTAAATAAATATTACAACATCTATTTTATTTGTATACTACAGTTGGAATAAAAACATGAAGTGTTGAATGTATGTTTAATGTAAGGGGCCATGCGGTTTATTTTCACCTAAGAATATATCGACCAAAACCATAAAATACATCAAGAACTATTTTATATTAAACCTTCCATCTGTAAACATTAAGTACGTAAATATATTTTTAGAACTTTTCTGAGAAATGATGAAAACTTTGTCTAGAAAGGTTACATTGTGAATTCCCATAAGAGAAGATCCCAGAGAAATATAAGCTTTTGTGAACGTAGCTGCTATCGTCCCTGCGTTAAATTTTTTAGGCAGCTTATACTATTAGACTTATATTACTATATTAATTGTATGTAGTACCTTAACACAAGACACAGTACGTTTACTATAGATAAATTAAACGGGTACTGCGCTTTGTACAAACTTCCAATGTTTGAAAAGCCAGTAACAAACACACAAACATTTAAGGGATAATTAGTTAGGAAATAACTTAAAAATGCACTAAGATATGAATACAAATATAGATTTTATAGATAATAAGACAATCAAATTCATAGTTATTAACATCACGATCATATACAACTCTTCATCAGATTGTACATGTAGTGACAGATAATTTATAAGAACTAAAAAATTTCTCATTTATAAAGCATTTCAATGCTATAAAACTAAAAATTAAATTATAAGAACTAATTAATTTTTGGTCACGCACGTTCTTAGTATAATGCTATATTATCTATACTGTACATGGTAAACGAGCAAAAAAAATACATTTACGTTTATGTACTGATTCACTTAGAAGTTTCACCTACATGAACTTTTAAATATGTATCCCGCGTAGCTATGATACATTTTCTGAGAAAAAATAAAGGACGAAATAAAACATTTTTTGTGTTCTAATAATGACAATGTCAAATACAGCAATATGTTAACAAAACAAATAAAGCCTCTTCGAACGTGTACGAAAGGCCGTGTACATAATGCCTCGGAGACTCGCGTATTATTTAAGGAAATTTGAAAATAAACTTAATATAATGACGAGATTCTCTTACGTTTCTACTTTGATCTTTTACAGAACTTTGTAATTAATTGACGAATTTGTAATAAATTCAATTAGGAGATTTCTCCGATATATTAATTTATACCATGCACATATTACATAATATTGCATTAATTAAAATAAATTATTCAATTATTACTAAAGTGATACCTGAAAGCAAGATTTTGTTTAAGTACGAAATGTCAAAACGTATGATCAACCATATTATAGATATATTTAAATACCAATACATTTAAGACCAACCGTTCAACCCAGCTTCGCTCAATTTCGCCCAGGGGTAAAAACAAAATAAAATGGTTTGGAATCATTTTAAATCGGTTAAGTAGATCCAGAAATTACGCCCTACAGTGGCCAACTCTCAAATGTACAAATTTAACCTTTTTATAATGTCAGTATAAATTATAAGATGAGTTCACATGAGGGCATAGTGATCTAATCATTAATTTTTCTATTTTCAGGTAATTCCACGCATTTTTACCACTCATGCAAGTAAAGATTTATGAAATAATAAACATCGTATATAAATTAAACTTAAAATCATATTATAAAGTAGATAATTATTACACACGATGAACATTTAGCAAATTTTATCACTCACTTCTAAAAACGAAATGAAATAAGCTTAGTATATAAAATATATGGTATATAAAAAAATTACTGTGGTAAATATATATCCCAGGCCTTATTTAAAAGAAGCGTAAATGAGAGTATAAGTTTTATTTCTCGGTCACCCATAGGCAACAGATGTACCCATAAAGTATGGCCTCCGAGACACCAGAATATAGATTAAGTGGCCAAGCTGTGCCCATCCACAATCCGGAAAACATAACTCAACTTTATGGCCTACCAATATGCTGCCTTCTAAACGCATAGCGACATCGTTAGCAGAATACGATCCTAGAAGGTTATCACGCGGCTACTCACCATTTTTGATGGGACATTTATCATGATTCTTATGTGGATTTGGGTTGCGTAAAGAGTATAGTATTATGTTATCTGTGGTGTAGGGTAATTTGACACCCTTCGTAAGTTGCATAAAATGTCTGTGATTGTAAAGTTTATACAATAGACACTTGATCATTTTAGCATGCTTAAATAAAAACGTATTTCGCAACTAAACTAATGAAAACATATATTTTACTAAAACAAAAATAATGCATATGATGGATCATATTATTATCCAATCCAATTTAATAATCATTTTGTAAAATGAATGAATTAAAGCTCAAAATGTTGCTTAATCTTTTAAATATTTAACATTAAGTAAACATATAAAAATATATTCATTGAAGGAACTATAATAAAGCTTTTAATATATAATTTCTCAACAACGCTCCTCTAATTGCACACACAACAAGAAATAATAATAAAAACACATTCTAAGATAAAGAGTATACTTTTAATCAAAACGTTATACCTTAGGGGCATGAGCACGCCACGATTAAAGTAAAGAATACTTGGCTGTACCTTTTTATCAATTAAATTGCATCTCTTTTTTAATTACCTGCGATAATAATACTTCAGTCTATTTATATATCGTATATTTCGCTGGAAATATCATATTGTTTTATTGCAAATAAGGCACTTACTATCACTATAACTTATTAATCAAGACTATTGAATCCAAGCTAGGCTAATAGAAACAGCCACTTAAATATTTGCATATAATAATACTTATAATTATTGTGTTAAACAAATAATTCTTAATTTTTCTCCTTTAATCAATTACACAAAAAACAATTAATAAATAACGGTAATAACTGCCCATAACAGGGGTTGCCTTATAACAAAGAAAATACGTTAATATCGTTACCTTTATGAGATCATAAAGTTCAAACCAACAGCGGGCTTACTTTTGATGGATGCTAGCTGTACGCGATAGTATCTCATTTCAGACGTACATGGAAGCGAGCCAACTCGAAAAATAACCGAACCCTTACCGTTGTAAGTTTTGAAACGCATTAGTGTTGCTATCGTTAAAAATTTTACGGAAATGTTTATGAAATATGGCTTAAATTATAGAGTAAAAGCTCTGTGTGCGCACAGGACAATCTAATTTAAATAAATTATTCTGCCACGGTTTTATATTACGAAGACCAAAACATAAGAAGTACGTACGTAATAAATAGTAAAATATTATATTTGAGTTTAGAAACCCACAATCGAATTAAATGCAGTCGGCCATCTTTAATTTCAAATTTGACATAGTGCACTATATTTTACTAGTAAAGTCTATACTTCGATACTCATATTGAGGGAGTCATCAAATTAATGAATCCTACACGACAGCGACAGCGGCCGTCATCGTTATCCGATTTTCATTAAAATAAACATAGTTAGGAACCACCTTAAAGAAGCTGACTTTAAAATCCATCAATTTGAAAGTCAATGCCATAGAGTAACATACTCAGACAGACAGACGTCGTACGCCAAACTTATTACTCACCTCCTTTGCGTAAGGGCTTAAAAGGTTAGTAAAAATTAATAGCGGTCGTTGAAATAGGTATCCATTTGTGTATGGAATTAATCAATATAATCCTACGTACATGTCACCACCAATGTTTGACTAATGTTTCAACTAATTTTACTAAAATCTATTGTACAAAATTCCAATATATAATAGTTATTATAAATGAATTAATAAACCCGACCGCGATATGTATAGGTTTATAGGAATTATGTTTTTATGATCTTTCATTTAATATCCATTTTGCTATTGGCGTGACAACAACAAAAACAACGTGAATACAACGAAATAAACATATATAGTAATTTACATACATACATATATATGCTCTTTAAATTTCTCTCCTTCCGTCAAGTGGGTTATCATACAAAATGATTAATTTAAAATGAATACTCGATATTATCACTTAAGGTACTATAGATAAAAGTTACATGTTCATACATCGAAATAAATTGATATAACGAGGTGTGGGAAATCCTTTTAAGGTCACAACGGTCTCTGCGGGAAATACAAGATCTGTTACTGTCGCGATGTTCACTATTTCATAGTGATACAAGGCTTGAGTATTGAAGGCCTTCTCTTTTTATTATTTACATGGCTTAGAATTGTGTGAAAAGTATGGGTTTTATTAAAACAATAATGGGAATAAAAACATTATAGTATTTCAGCAAATGTAATTAGTAATACACAGGTATCACAAAAACCGTGTTTTAATCTGTCTTCAAACGATTTTCTAGAGTCTACAAATAGAAGCACGTTCTTGATTTTATCATTATTGTTATTAGGCAATTGTACAGGACAAAATCTATGAGTGTAACAGCTGTGCAAATGCATTTTCTCTATAGGTACCCCGGGACTTTAGAAAAGGTTTTCTTTATAAATATTGACGACTGTTTCTCTTTTTAAGTGTTAGATATGTTATTTCTTTCTTAAATTTATTTATCAAAACGTCGGCAATTGTCCACAACAATACAACTTTGTACGTACGTATAGTCCAAATTATACTATGATTTGTTTTATATATATATTTTTGGTTATTTATATGCTGCAGTACAAAATTATATTATTACTTTGATTACTACGGAATCTATATAGGTTTTGATAATGCTATTTTATTGTAAGATATTGAACATTACACAAATCAGTTTACGAACATTCTGAACAGTGAATGAACCGAATTAGTTGCGTCAAGTTCTTTCTATTGAGTTAGGATTGAAAGCTGGCAAAATAAATAACGCCCGCTGAGTTTTATTCGCTGAAAGTTTTGCCAAAGAGGTTCGAAACTCGGAACTCACTCGATGTGGAATAAAAAATTAAGTTGAACCCCTTGGACGAACGTGTATAAATTGCTTAAACGTGGCTAGACGAACTTTAAGGCGCTTTGATGTAATGATAAATTGATATTTGTATACTTTATCGTAACCTTTCCTGAAATTAAATTGTACGTTCCATCACCTTCTACATTCGATGAAACTGAATTGTTATAAGAGTATCACGATATATAATTATCATCGTTATAGTAAAGAAAAAATCTTTAAAAGCGACCACTTTGCGTAGTTCTATTTCATTTTATTTTAGATTCTTTAATGCTCTATTCGTAATTCTCACTTTTTTATAATATGTTTCATTGATTTACATAACCACTAGTATATCCGACCGAAAGATATTATTTATATGACAAATTATATGTAGTAATATTATAAATAAAGTTTAATATTTATCAACGAAAAAATAGCAGCTAGATTGATAAAATATTCGCGCTACATAACGTAGATACTATTTATTAGCATTGTTATACTTATCTATAAGATTAGTACACTTATTTCTTTTAGTGAAAAAATACGAGTATTTCTACGATACATTTTTTCTACAAAATAATATAACAACCTAATATTAGCAATGAACTACTCAGTTTTATTCCGTTTGACCATTCTTATAATTAGAAATTTATTTGTTACTTCTTAAATGCGAATAAAAAATATGTAAAGCATGAAAAGTTTTATCCCGAAGGGTACCAAATTCATTTCTTTATTCTTAAGCCGCTATCGATTTTCATTAAAATAATTGTTTATTAAAATCTCAAAAACAGTATACAACGAGATGGTAAACTAACAAATATAAACAAATACATTGACTACTACAATATATTATAAATACTACCATGAAGCTAAGACATTTCCTCATGTTATTGAGACACATAACTAATCGAAAGCGCCCCATATAACTGCTATTTCCTGACCAACGACCCACCTGTGTCCGTAAATCTAGTACAAACTGCTAATAATTTATAGCTCACAATAATAGCCTGGTTTAATTGTGATATCGAGGCTTGATACGCTTTAATAACATTCATATTTAATAGGCTATAACGAATATTTGTCAGCTTTACGATTGACTGAATTCCGTACAATATTGTTACGATACATATTTGGCAATGTTGTTCGGAATTATTAATTTATTATATGTTAAAATTACTTCATATCCACGTTATGAAGTTTGTAACGGGGATATTAACCTATCATTTATCTTGGATCATAGATCTATGAGTCAATTCTATTGGATAACTAGCTACGCGCCGCGGTTTCCTCCGCGTAAGTCTGTATCGCGTAGAAATATCGGAATATAAAGTTGCCTGTGTGTTATTCCAGTTGTACCAAATTTCATTACAATGGGCTCAGTAGTTATTGCGTGAAAGAGTAACAAAGATACACATACTCACAAACTTTCGCATTTATAATATTAGTTGGATTGCATAATGTAATATAGTGATATGATTCATTTTTTCATTAAGTTTAGTTGCCAATTAAAATGTATCAAACATATGATCATTTAGATGATTCAAGATGATAGTGTAATTCTAGATAATACGTACTAAAATTTTGAAAAGGACGGTCCCAGTATTTGTGCACCTATTTTTACATAAATTGTAACCAATTGCCATGTTTCCTCCCGGATTGAAGCGGGATGACATAAATAAAACATAGCTTTCGCTATACTACATTTATGTACACTGGTGAAAAACCTAACATGATTTTAAATCTTTCCTCGTATAATATTAATGTAGAATTGTATAAAATTTAGATTACTATTTATGTTAATAAATATTTTACTCTTCACTGGACATAATAACATATTATTTCCCTTATAGATAGCATATCCTCCGTAAAAAATAAAATTTCCTCTGGTAAGAAAATATACCATAATATACAAGACTCACTCGACGTCAACCGATAACACCGGAACTTCTGATAGCATTTAGGATCGTATAGGTGCATGTCCAGGTTTAACAATATCGCATACAAACCAGCGTCATGAATAATAAGTTCGATTTATCATCTTTACCCAACTGTCTGTGTAAAAGCAGTGGGTGGTTTATCAAATTCCATATCGTGTTCAATAGATAGAGTTTGTTTTAGAACTCTTCCTGGCTTTAACGCCAAACAATTGGCATGTTCCTTATCTCTATTATTAAAACACGTTTTTATTAGCTGCATCTGTATGTTTTATATTGACGACTTCTTTTGACTGGATTTTGACCCACTAAAATCGAACAGATTTAATTCAAACTTTGTACACTTATCACAGGATAGGATCGGTGACAATACAATCACCAAAATACTCGTATGTTGTAAATTTAATGTTAATATCCTGTATTATTTTTCTACATTACTAAAGTAGCAGACACTTACCATCAAAACCACTTTCAAGCATCCCATGAAAAACTAAAAAAAATAAAAATATTACAAATCATAACTTCTGCGTGTAGAAACGTTGCTTTACATCTAGTATTAGATGAATGTAACCCAAATATTAAGTTTCGTGGAACTAACAAACAATTACAATCATTAAGAAAAAGATAGACTTTTAAATAAAAGTGTTCATTATTTATAAAATGAATCGTCAACTTTTTCGATTAGCAAAAATAACCAATACGGCGTTGTCGAATTTCATCTACCAACAGACTTTATTCTTAAAGTCTACTAATGTTAAATTAAAAGACGCAATTAAGGGACCATCTTAGCTTAGTTACACCTGGGACTCGGACTGGTAGATAATTAAAATAAAACATTATTAAATATTCATCAAGTAACATAGCTGTAAAGTAAAGAATGTTAGTACAACTCAAACTCACGTTATCATAGTCAGAAACGCGAACATTGTTTTACTTTAGTCTAACTTCCCCAAGTTGTTGGAGAAGACAGATAGTGCGAACCTAGAAGGGTAAATAATGTCCTATAACAACGTCACATACGCGCTTACTACAATTTATTTTTCTAACAATTCAAAGCAATCAAATTTCATTTAATATTTATACTCATAGCATTTATAGACATTATTATAATTGAAATGTTTTAAAGACTGGAAAAAACAGCAATGACAACAAGACGCAATCAAGTTTTGTCTATTCTTTTTTTCGCAAAAGATAAAATTACTAAGAAATAATTATTTGGGACACAAAACTTTTTAATAATACCACAGATAACATATACTAGCAATAATACTTTACAAGATATTTATAGTAATTCTAAATTTCATCTTCGCACCCGCAAACTGCTTGGCGAAGGCGTACATAATTAACCTTTTATCATTCACTTAGTCGAAATGTAATTGGCACTGAAATTTGATCGCATCAATTATCAGTTAATTAATTATTGACTTCATCGTCGCATTTTCAGTAATGAAATACGCTATTAATGGTAATTAATTGATGGTTTGTAATGCGATGCTTCTTATCGCACCTTCACACTGGTCAATTATCAAAAGCCATGAAACAAACAATATTAACGTTATTCTACATAACAGATTTGTACAATTAGCAAATATTTTATGTATATTAATCAAAAATAAGATAAGTATTGTAAGTTGTCTGTATGAGATAATTTCTGTTATAAATTTACTGACATCTCTTAATCTTTATACCTATGTTTTAATTGTTATGTATAGTTTTGGATCAGAATGAGCAATCACCTACTTAAAGTATATCTGTTAGGAATCAATCGCTTTAAGGGAAATAAGTTGTCTCAATAGTCTTAACCAACGTGTAAAATCTAATTGCCTGAAACTTTAATTTATTAGTCATAAGATGTACATGAAAAACCTTAGTGCTATAAAATGTCTACCTAAACCTGAACTCAACAATGTTCAAAAGTTTAATGTTTCATTTTTGTGTTAGTTTTCGCAACTCCGTAAAGCTCTGCAAATCTTGTTATCTCCAAGTAACAACTATTCGGACACGAAGTTTTAGTGGACAGACAAAGTTTGCTAATTGCTCCCAACTGAGAATAAACCACTTGTATGTCCGACAGAATCTTGGCCGCCCATTAACTATTATGCAGAACAAAGCCCTTAAAAATAAATTGCATGCAAATCTTTCCGCTGCTTCCTACGCCTTTATTTAATAACTTTTTCTCATTCCGTTCCACAATCGTCAGGTAATGTGAGCTATTATGCGCCAAGATTTATAGCTGTTCAGTGAAAATTACAATTAATGTGTTATTCGTAAAATTGTGTTAATACTGGAAGAAGACGTTATCAATAACCAACCATCTGCGCCCCGCGGTTTCACCTATGTGGTGATGTTATATAGTCTATAATATAAACCTTCCTCAATAAAATGATGTTTGTATTGAATAGTCCATCTATTCAATACAAACATCATTTTTATGCGAATCATATAAATGAATCAAAACCCACGAACCTTCTCCGTTTATGTCGTCGTAGCGATCACTTAAAAATTTAAATCATAGCTACGTTATAGCATTCGATTTAATATCAGCTTATTTTGAAAGAAATAATTTTGCAATTAAAACGAACGGCCCTCAACACAAGTCAACCAATTTATTCGAGAGTACCTGAATTCGGTTCAAGCTATTTTCAATCAACAATTTCAAACCACAGTTTCATTAAATTGACACCGCGGAAACCACTTTTCCTCCATGGACGGAATAACGTATTTCTGTTTTTAAATTGTGCAATGATATATTTGAATATAAAAACTATCGCAGTAATAGCATAAAAGTTAGTAAAATAAAAATTGATTATCAACATTTAAATTGACACAGTGATTTAAAAATGATTACATAAAAGAACAATCTCACAATATGCATGCATTTAAAATGAACATATCGAAAAAGCAGAAAATAGTCATTACTCCTCCAGACTGGATAAGCCAAGGAACAAACTCGCAAATCTATTCAGTGAGAGAAATATATATTTATTTTCATATTAAAATGTTCTGTAGACAAAACAATTATGCAGAAATAAAGCGAATTCCGTATAAATCAAACTGGTAAATTAACATTAAACAATAGAGAAGCCCCAGTCGCGCTAATTGGAACTTAATTCTTGATTAACGTAGTTCGCTCTTTAGGATCATTTATACTTGCTGTTAGTAATTAAGAGCAATACATTTTTAATTATACGCTGGAATCTTCGTAATTTTAATTACTTTTTATTTCAGATAATTATTTACATTTAACTTACAAGACCTTAATATTAAGAAGCAGCTTTTCAAATCTGCACAACTTTGACGTTATACGATAACATAATTATACTAAACACTAAGAACAAGATGTAACAAAATAATACGTAATATTACTAGTTTTGCGGCCGTTGCTTCGTCTGCCCTGGTTAAATAGGTACTATCCTATGTCCTTTCTCAGGTCACAAATTGTGTTTGTATCAATTTCCATTAAATTTGGTTTAAAAGTAAGCGTGAAGGAGAGCGATATAGACAGACACATAGAAAGACAGACAGATAGAGTTACCTTCGCATCTATAATATTACGAAAGATTAATCCCGAAGTGACAGTTCGTTCTTGAATATCCCATCACCATTCACAAATTATTGGAGTGCTCGTTCAATAACAAAGGCCTTTCATCTTAATAAAGCGATAATGCATAGTCTACAGTCTTAATTTTTTGACACAACACGCAAAAGTGAAATAATATTGTACATAGGTTTTCAAAAGAAATTTTTCGCAGAATTATTAATAAAATATCCATATTTATACAGCAAATAGGTAGCTTTGTAGAGATTTATGCGTAATTTATTTCATAAAATGTCTATTAAGCGGGCGAACGTGCATCCCATACTCAATGCCTTTGATGTAAATCTGATTACATTAAATCGAGCAGGTAGACTTAAATGCCGCTTACTGAAATGGCTTGTGTAAATTAACTGAAATTCTAAGTGAATTAGTGGCAAGAATCATAATAAAAGAACTAGTCTTGAAATTCATTTGAAGAGTTTTTTTTAATAAAATAATACATAACATGATATTTTTTTCATTTTACGTAAAAAAAAATTCAGATCCACGCAGAGATTTAATTACATATTAAAATTTTAATAAATAAATATCAAAGCCTGCGCTTTTGACACCGGGCACTTTTAACGATTGACTGAAATGACTTAGATAAGGTATATATTTCCATTGTACTTGAATGCTTTTTATTACCTAAAGAATCACTAAAATGTGAAATGCTCTTGATAAAAGCAAGCAAATTTCAACTAGACATATTTCTAAGTAAGTTCTAGTGTTAACCATCGAAAAGGATCTATAATGTACAATATTTAACTTTGAATATAATCCAAGGGGTCCTTGATTAAATTCCAGGTGGCTCTTACAAAAGGAGCCTGTTTCAAGAGCAAGCCGAACAAAAAAGCAAGAGCCCATAAGCAAAATTGATGTTAATAAATCTTCCCCATACCTCTCAAGGGACACAAGGTTTTTCTTTTTACTAAGTGTGATTAATTCCTTCCAAAAATCGACGAAGATTAAATAGCCTACGTTAAAAGCATTGCTACCAAGAGAAGTAATGCAATCTTTAATGATGCACGCGTGCTCCGGCACATCCTATTCACTCCATTCTCGATAATTGGCCCTGCATTAGAACCGTGAATACGTGCGAGTTGTAATCGGGACGATCGATTCAGATTTTCACCAAGTTGTGAGTCTATTCAGTTTACGAAATTTCGAGAAACTCAACAGATGACCGGGACGTTTGGGTTACCAAACAAGTCAGAAGCGGTCCATTTTGCCTACAACTTTTCGCAGTGTAGACCGTAGTTATAAAGTTTTACACATTGTTATAGTTCGATAGACCAACACTTTCGATCTATCATATAAACATGTCTACACAGAGATATTTCCCACATTCATATATTTTAAATATTCCTGATGCTTAAAATAAAGCATTAAAACTCAAAGAATCTCGTAATTTCGAACTCAACTGTGTTACCTTATAACAATGAATGGTTTAATCTAGCCTTACCTGCCACTTCTTCATACTTCACAATCTAAACTGCTCTAATCTGTAGGCTTTACAACCTCTCATGTTTGCCGATATCACACCCTAATTGCTCTCAATGGGTTTTATCTCGGCGCGTCTACGCAAATTACTCTCATCGCGGAATAATGGATTCATGAGCGTCTTAACTGATTTCTCTGAACGACTTTAATACATCCATATGTTAATACATCCGAATAACATTAAATTATATTAACATTTCAATTACCGTATCTATTTAGTACTTCGCTATTAGTCTTAGTTTAAGAGAACCATCTTCTATTAACTATCATGGACTCAAGCTTCGTAGTTAATATTATAATAAGTATAATCATATCTGTCTGTGGATATCTTTTGTTTTGCATCATGCACCTTAGATAATTTTCATTAGTCTAATTTTAAATATATTTGCTATTGTTTCATACAAATATCTTCTCTCATAATTTCTTAAGTTACGTCTCAAAATCTGATAATATTTACGACTGAAAGTTTTCCCACTCCGTTATCGCTATCAAGCATTAAAGTTGGAAACTAAATTACAAAAGAGACGCGTTTTGTGTATCAAAGAACCCTTTGAAATTATATAAATGCTATTCGTGCAGACGCCATAAATATGATTCTAAATAGAACAAACATAAATTTGTGAGATTCAAGGCAAATATATTAACAGAAATGAAGTAGTAATTGTATGTGGTAGTCGAGCACGCTTCGGCACGAATTGGGCCAGCTCGCACCGGGAAAGTACCACACCCCCACAGAAGACCGACGTGAAATAGCATTCTGCTGTGTTTCGTTCGGTGAGTGGGGGAGCCGGAGGCCCATATCCTTTTCCTTCCCCTTCCCAGTCCTTTCCTTTATTCCTCTCGCCAATCCTTTCTTAATCCCTTCCCAATTTAAAGTCGGCAATCCATTTGTAGAGGCGTAAGATCTGTAATCGACTTTACGCCTCTCAAATGTTCATGGGCGGTGGTCGCGCTTACCATCAGGCGTCCCACCAGCTCCATTGCCGACTGTGACATAAAAAAAAAAAAAAAAAAAAAGTAGTGGTGGCTCAGTGGTGAGGACATCGGACTTATATCGATAAGTTGGGGGTTCGAGAATGGCGAACATGCTGAAAATAATTTTATATTTCAATTTATCTCCACTTGTGGATATCATCATTACTGCTCAAAACGGTTATTAAAAAGCATCGTGAAGAATTCGCCCAAGAGCCAAAAAAGTTCGACGACGTCACATCTGCCAATCCGCAATTTGACAGCGTAGTGGATTATGGATTTTATTTATTATGACGATTATCTTATTTCCAATCAAATTTATATTGTATAATTAAACGCATTTCATTCCCAACTTCATTGATATTGAAACGTTGATGGAAAATTCATTCTGTGTAATTAATTTATACCGAGTCAATTAGAATTTGATTTGAATTAAAACGATTCAAAATACCAGATATTTATTTCAATGCGGGCGGTTATATTTATCACTAATTGCTAATTATATGGTTGCGTTCCGACTGATAATGTAAAAATTATTAATTTTAAGTGACTGTAATTAGAAGTGTTTGTTTTTATTCAAATTAATGCCTTAAAAACCGCTAATTGTTCTGGCCACAAGTTCATCTCATTGCAATTTGGAAACAAGCCAGATAATAATGCCTACTTAAATCGCCAACTTACTTTATTACAAATGGACTAAACTATCGTAGATAAACTATTCATCTCAAAAATTTATAATAAAAGCAATTACTCAAAACAAAAATTTGTTTTGTATAAAATCTTACTGAATAAAGGGGTTACTAACAGTATTCTAATATTGTAACCTTATGACTCAATACACTTTGTGAACTTCTGTCATAATTTAATTCTATTTAGCAAGATTTAATTTGTGAGGAGATTTTGATTTCCATTGAATCTCTTAGAAATATTAAGCAGGAAATTAAGGAATTACAGAAATGTTTGCCAAACTTGATAACAATGGGAGTGTTAAATTATTATTATATCAAGTATTGGTTTGCATAAGTGCAATATATCCACTTTATAACCACTATTTAAAATTAATCTACTCTACTCACATCTCAATAAATCAGTGAAAAAACAAACGAGACTGTACAAGAACGTACAAGATTTATAATCATACAGAATGCGGCAGGATACGTTAGGCAGGTAATGCATACGCATTCTACTTTCGACTGATATCTGTTACAAACACCCAAATATCATCACAGCTTTTCAAACTTTCTATACATCATAAGCGGTATATTTTATAGTCAAACATGTTTTGTATGATTATGAATTAAAAAAAGTATTAACCGAAACACGAACAGTTAGAAGTGTTATAAACAAAGTGCTTTGGACATGAAATGTCAGTGCAGTTGTGAATTTCACAAAACTTTCTCCTTGTTTCATAAACTGCTAGACCGATGCACTTTATCCTTGTTTAAACCAAAACTTATTAAATTACATCAGGTTGTTAACTAAAAACGAGTTTTAGTGTTAACAACAGACAAAAAATGTTAAATAAAATGGGTAAAGTTTCATAACTATTGATACTAAACTGATTCCGAAATTTAAAAAATATAGACATTGATTTATGTGTTTGTTTACAAAAAATACGCAAATATTTTATATGTATCACAGCATCATGGATATGATCATAACACTCATAGTCACAACAAAATAACTAGATACATAGAATAACTTTAAAATATTATAAAATTCAATAATAAATCGTAGCTCTATGCTAATTCCCACTGAGTGATAGCGCTCATAAGTACAAGTAGACTGGCCAATAAATTGCAGTTTCCGAGACTCATCCTGTAAAACTTAAGTCTGACTGTTACATTTATTGGAGAAAGAACTCTTGCTTCACTTGCTTTAATTTAAAAAACAATCTTAGGTATTCCTTAAGTCTATCTATACTTATATCATTAGTATAGATAGTAACTTTAAGAGGTAAAGTTTGTGAATTCGTGGGTTTGTATTGTTGTAGGTAGTAATCTTTGATTCTACTGAATCGATTTCTAATAATCTTTTGCTTTTGCATTTACGTGATTTACGAGTATTACATATGTACCAAAGGTGAAGTCGAGCCGGATTGCTAATCCTTCATGAAGTGTAGGTACAGGCCCGTGGCGAAATTTTTTTTTTATGTAATAGTCGCAATGGAGCTGGTGGGTCGCCTGATGGTAAGCGCTACCACCGCCCATGAATATTTGGAGAGAGGCGTAAGATCTGCAATCGACCTTAAGCCTATACAAATGGATTGCCGTCTTTAATTTAGAAAATAATTAAAAAAGGACTAACGAGAGGAATAAAGGAAAGGACTGGGATCGGTAAAGAAAAGGATATGGGCCATCAATCTACGGTATTTATAAATAGAATAGAAATGGCATTCATCTTTGTAATAATATTTTTTAAAGTGACAGATATCTGAAGTTATGTAAATTCAAAGCAACAAACACCATTGCCCAAAACGAAACATCGAAAATAATATCGTTTTTTAAGTTGTATTTTGTTATAATGGTGCAATGTAAGCCTTTAAGGGTATAAATGAAATCCGCGAAAACCAAAACAAAACGTGTGAAATAATGCTCATCTGTTGTTTATGTATTCTGTGGTATAATTTTTGGCGGCTGAACAGGGTAATACAGATAAAGTATGCATAAAATACAGAGATCGCATAATTATTATGAATACATTTTAAAAATAATTAAAAAGAAATAACACTTTGTACCTAGCAGGCATAATAATTGTAGTGAAATAAATTTTGAAATTATAAAACTAAATATTGTTAATGATCTCGTAAATGAACGCCTCATTATTTTTGCTAAATGTAATATCTTTCCTTCCTAGATAGATCTGAAAATGACATTTTTAAAAAGCAATTCGTCTCAGTATTTTACTCATCAGTAACATTAATATTATATTCTCTCCATTCATTTTGAGTAAATCCCCAAGAAACCAAATCAGCTCTTGAAATAATTTGAACCTTTAAAATAAAATATTTTATTTATAACAATAAACGTATTATATTTATTTAAAACGACATAAATAACAAATATTATGAAACGATTTTTCTCTTTCAACGTATAAAAATAATAACATTGCCAATAGTTGAACGTAGACTTTAGAGCTTAAGAGGATTCCATTGTCATACCAAGCCTTGTTCGTCTAAGCGAAAAGCATTACTGGATCCCACTAAAATTATACGCCAGTTGCAGAAAGATTACGTTCGCTTTTATGGCTCTCTTCACTGACATAAAAGATTTCACTGGCGTGAACCCAGTGTGTGAGCCTATACAATTGATAGACTGACTTTTGTATGAATCGTCGCTATTACTTATAACTAACTAATGTTAGAAACTTAAATCGTGCAAATAATAAATAGGTTTTATTCTATCAGAAATGGCTTTCATCGGCTTTTCGACAATTTATTATAATGAAATACAAAATGATATACCTACATACTTACAATTCAAAATGGCCAAGGAACAATATGTTATATTATGTTAAAATGATATTTTACATAGGTTATTTTTTTTTATAAAGCATTACGTTTCCCCGTATTGAATTTTCTACATAATCATTGTAATAAAAATATTCATATACCGTATTATTCGTATCAACGTTAAAAAGCGAACGTGTTCATCTCATGTGAGCTTTGTAATAATGCATATATTATTTGCTGTATAATCCATTGATGTAATATTCAGTCTACTATAATAATCGCAAGCAAGCGATTCTGCTCTCTCTGCTTCCTACAATTCTTATCTATATTCTTATATATCTTTTTGATCTGAAATCTCGAATGTAACCTGCGTTTCGAAAACTTCAATAAATTTGAATTCCCATGAAATATTTAACCTTGTTTACTTTAGTTTAAAATGTTTGTATACTGTGATACCTTTTTACACGTTTAACATTTAAAAAAAATGAACTCGTAAAACAGTTCCCAAGAGAGGAGCATGTCAAAGTCACAATATGATAAATATTTATTATTCAACAACAACTTCTAAAAGGATAAACGGTGTCAATGGATCGTATATATGTATAACCTATAATCCGCAAAATGAAACATTGAATATTGACTTTAATTTTAATTTAAATAAAACGAACAAGAAATACAAGTTACTTTAGAACAAAAACAAAACAATATCAAACCGTAAACCACTGTCCACTCAACAAACCATGACCACGAGACAGCGCTAACAAAAACGCGGATATTCAAAAAGCCATCCCTTTTGCTGGCTTTAAAAAGGGATGCCCGCCTTAAATATTCGCCAAACCATAACCCTATAATGCCCTCCTTCTTTATTTACGCTAGCACATGGCCCCGTCGTGTCACGTACATCTGTGTGACTTAAAAGACATTGTCCTCGGTCACGTATATGCCAGAATCGCCACGAAAATACTATAAATTCAAAGTTACGGGCAATAAATTAACGTAAAAAGCGTTGAGGGTTAGCATTCGAGGCAGAACGGTATTTGTATTTGATAATGTTACGCGAAAATGACGGTATATGAGAGGCTTTTTCGATATTCACAGATTTTATTGTAGCGGTTTGTGGGTCGAATGTATTCCTATTATTGTTACTTTTATATAACGTCGTGAATACGTATTTTAATATTTTCTCGCATACTCTATTCACTTGGCATACTTTTATGTAAGGTTTATGATTTTTAATTATTACAGGTTATCACCTATAGCAACGGGCGACACAGTTACAATACTTGGGTTTAAGGTAAATATGCCAAGTTTTCTCTTCAATAAAGTTACAAACTTAATTGAGGTTTCTTTCATACAAGTACATATAATACTCGATAAATATAATTTAGATAATAAAACGTTTAAGCTATAGATAGTTAGCACACTTTGTAGATAAAACAGAGCAATAATTATGGAGTTTAGTTCCAGTATTATAAGAGTATTAATTTGTTTTATTTATTGAATCAAGAAAATTATCGAAATGTCGATTCAACCCCGAAGTCTCATGCCGAATAGTTGTTTAAAATATACCGTTTAATCAAGAACCCCATTTATTTTTGAGAGCGTCGGCTGAAAACTACATTTCAATATAGTTGTGCAGAGACTACCTGGAATTTTAAAAACTCATTTTATATCATGTCAAGTATATTCATAATTAATTAAATATATTCGAAATGCCAACAAGTGTAACTTTAAAAGTAGGGCAACATCTGACCGCGTGCCTACCTGACTTTAAGTGTGACACAATCTTGGAGAACCCTTGTTTGAAAGAAGCCTACTCACTGTTATTCAACTTACGTTGAAATTATTTAACTCTATATTTGATAAATGTCTATTTACTCCTTCCTAATTTTCTCGCGAAACATAAATCTGTTTTGTCTTATTGAGATGCTTTATTGATATCTGATTAGCATCGGTCCTTATACATTTACACAATAATTTTACGTAAAAAATAACAAACTAATACCTACAGTTAATCTAAGAAAAACTTGAATATGTTATGTTGCAAATTTCCCTAAAATTTAATATTTCATCCAAAACCACCAAAGAGCCTTATTGATTTTTATATCAGTTACCGTTTCATATAATGTTGTGGTTTATACATCGAAAATTTTAAATTCCTCTCCAATTTTATATTGGACAAATATTTGTAATATTTAATATTGGCATTACTTTACACCGGTTTGTCCGGTGGAATTTACAATATAAGTTCCCGATTCAAAATTGTCTACAACTATTTAGTTCACCAATAGAACTTAGATGCCTTCACTACCAAGCCAATCTCAATTACGAATCAGCAAAAGTATTGTTAGATCGCCTCCTTAGCACACTTCTGTGCTAAGGAGGCGATCTGCGATTCTGTGCTTAACTCGTGAACGTAGATACAAGGGCTTCTGTGTTCGATTCAGGTTTAACTATAATTTTTTTACAATAAAAAAAGTTTACTGAAGCCCCTGGGGGATAAATACATGACTCCATATTCTAAAATGCCGTCTAATGAACACTAAAATAATCACGCCAATCGGTTGAAACCAACAACAGAGTATCAAAAACCCAAACCTAAACACACGGGTTACAAAACAGAAATAAAATCCTTGTCGGTGAAAAAAAAATTGTAGGTGCGAAAAAAACTTTATGGAAGTAAAAAAGTGGACGAAAATGAGAACTAGGCAATCATAAATTCAACTATTCATTATTGCACATCAACCTATTTAATGAACGGAATATTCCTCTGAAAACAAAGAAAGATTTCTGAATCAAGATGAGGCATCTTCATCATCATATAAAAAGTTGGCATTCACAAAAACTACAAACCTACACAAAAGTTAGATTCCTGTCAAAAGGTTCACTCCGAAAAGCATGATATTTTGTGCGTTTATTTTTCGGATTCACTTTTATCTTTGCGCATCTGAAATGTCCTAAAAGCTTTGGTATATCGTAAGTTCTCTGGGAAAATGGACCTTTGTAAGCGTTTACTAACAATATCGTAAAGCGTTATTGACAATCCAACGTATAGGTTTATTGTGCTTACACATAAAATATCGTTAACTGTAGAAATATATTGGGAAATATTGACTTCTGTAATTTTATATGAACCGCTAATATTATATTAAAGATAAGGGTCTGAATATTCGGTTATTTTAGGTAAAACGAAGAAAAACTAATACAAAAAGTCATATAAGATGTGATATAAGAGAGTTCTGAATAAAGGCTATAAAAATATGAATATGAATAGCAAGTATAGTTAATATATAACCATAGCAATAGCATGTAAAGTATGTAAAGACATACGTGACGAGGTCATTCACCAAGAAGACCTGGTATATTAGAATATCGATTTTTCCTGCAACTTTTCTCAGCAAATTAAAGGCGTTTACTCCAACAATTAGAAGATTAATCCAGTTGGAGGTCGCACAGATTCTTGTTAACATTCTCCCGGGGATTCCAATTGCCTGTAACGAGCTTGCACAATTTGTCTCAGTTTTCCTACGAGACTATTAACAGAAATGTAAGCAATTCAACCCCTCAGAGAGTGCAAATAGCAAAAGTACGAAAACGAAGTAGTAACTTCTCTCTATAACTGTCACGTTTTTTATTTTACTTCTACAAGCTAAAACAAAGTTAATCTCGACTAAGATTTGCTAACTGCAAATAATGCACAAGCAAAACTGTATTCTCCATGAAATCATTCACATTGTCTCGTCCAATCGGAGATCCTTACCGACACAGCCAGAGAGCTCATCGGACTCAGTGCCAACAACTTCACAGATCTGAAATTTCTATAGTAAACGGAGAGGTGGTTTGACGTTTACATTATGTGTATGTTATATAGGTACCATTATATATATTTCTTGATTTATATAGATACAAATTAAATACTTAAGACGACGTTTAATATCACATAATATTTAAATTTAACTTGACGTTGGTGTCTTGAAAATTTGGATAACTGGTCGTGTGTCGAATAGTTTATTTAGAGACAGAACATAAATTACTATTTCACCAACTCTCATCAAGTTTATATTAAATTATTTGGTTGATAAGAGGTTGATAACTGGTTCATATAAGTCTGTAAGGAAATTAATAGCTAAGCTTCCTTTTTATATAGACATTAATTTGGCAATTCCCGAGAAATATTGTTGGCAGCGTATGGATGTGTGTATTGTTATGTGATATTATAATTGGTTCGTCTTCCATACGGCGTACAAGTTATTGTTGACTTTGTGATTGTAATCAATATAAAGGATAAAAGACGCTGGAAGGAAAAAGATTAAACTATCCATTTACTATTAAAATTCTAATGTTTTGTGACTTTATGCATTTAAAATTGGTTAATCATACTAATTATAATATTAATGCGAAAGTTTATAAGGATGTGTGTGTGTGTTTGTTGCTCTTTCAAGCAAAAACTACTGAACAGATTGCAATGAAATTTGGTACGTATATAGCTGGATAACTGGAATAACAAATAGGCAACTTTTTATACCGATATTCCTACGGGATACGGACTTACGCGGGTAAAACCGCGGGGTTAAAAAAATAAATATGTTCAAAACGTACCATAAGGTTTTAAGCAAAAGCCTATGAGGGCTATAATAATTAGAATATGCCTTATTATTCTAACTAACTCTTTATTTTGAAAAAAACATTATACATTTCATAACTATTTTCACTGTTACAATTAGAAAAACACTGTATCTAGAAAAAATGCCAGCGTTCCCTCTCATATATAAATATATTAATTTTAAATGTGCAAGCATAACAAAAATTTGATTCAAGCTCAAAACTGTTTTAAGTGCTAAAATGTGTGTGTATGTGCGTATGTATGTACATGTTTTTAATGTCTTTTATATCCTTAACCATTTAAGCTAAGTAACCACATGTTTAAAAAACTAGAACAAAAGTATATCAAACATAAAATAAGCATAATATATCATATGAGTAATTAAATTCAAACAACAGATGTTAAACGTAGAACAGTTATTTGATTTAATATCTTATTTTAAGACATCCATCAAATAAAGATATCTTTAATATGCAATGTTTGCACATTGAAATGAAAACCAAATAATAATCTCGTATTCGCTCTACAAGCAATAATATTCAAGCATATGGCAATTTTAACTTGCAGATCGTTCATTTATGTACTAAAATAAAATAATTTATTTTGTACTATATGTATATACTCAACCATATTCTTTCTCTTATTCCAACATTCCTTTTGAAATCGCTTAGCATACACATAAATACACTATTTTTAAAACAGGCGAAAAAGTTTTTTCTTCAATATTCCGAAAAATTCAAAACGTATTTCTTTACGTTGTTTTTACTATATCCCGGTGTATTCTAGATTCTGTCTTACTAAAATAAAATACATTATTTTGTGCTCATGTCCTCAGCCATACTTTATCACGTATTCCAATATTCTCTTTGAAATTATATAACATACATCAATAAAGTATTTCCATATTTATAGTCAAATTATTCCAACGATTTTTAAAATAGCTGAAAAAGTTTTTTTACTTTATTATAGATTCTGTCTTTCGCCACTGTTTCGCGTTGTGATAGCGCAGATGAAAATCTTTGCATTGTGTATGTAAAATGCAAATTAATGTAAGCGTAACGGTTGGTATAGACCTTTATCGGGTTGTTAGCCTGGCAGCTTGCCAAACGTATTCCGCCTTTATGCGGTTATATTGAGAATAAAATCCTGTTAAATTGAAAGTTTAAATATTGGAAGTAATTTGGATTAGGACATAAATGTTTTATTATTTTATTTAGATACATTAATTACTTGGAATGACATGAAGAACTCATTATTTCGTTGAATTAAATTAAGTAATCCCCAAGTCTAAACTCAAGTCCCGAGAACATTGTGACCTTTTTATTTAAATTATATAAGGTGTGACAAAAATCTTGACTAAATAAGATAAGGTGTATTTAAACCCAATTAAAATAATTTTAAATAGTTAGCATTTTCACTAAATAAGTATATCTCCGTTAATGCACATGAACACACCTCGCATTCTTTACGCAATACAAATCACGAGATAAATCTAAATGAATAGCATTAAGCCATTCTATTTCTGGAAAATGTGTATGAGTACAAATGAATTTGATAAATGTAATTTCTTTTATAAATTATCGAATATCTAGCAGTATTAGAGCATGGCTATTAATGTTTTGTCATTGGCTATTAATGTGCATACTTAAAGACCTTTATTTAACGCTAGAATTATAAACAACGTCCAAAAGATGATTTTAAGCATTCTATTCTATATAAGTTTAAAAATAGAACAAACGTTTAAAACGTAATTATTTAATTATGAAGAAATTTACCGCTTTTTTCTTTCCCTTTTCGTTCAGACGTATTTCCACCGGTTATGTTCTGCTTTATACGAAACTCTATTCAAGTTGCTTCAGACAGCTTTGAGTAACATTTCCGTTGAACCAAGACTAACCCGATCCTCAGACAATACCTATTTCCCCAATAATATTGAATCCCTTTACAATATGGTTTAGTGCATTATGCAGGATCTTTTACATTGACGTATAAGATAATAATAATACATTCTATTGTTAACGGATTATTTTATCGGCGGTGAAGGTTTGCTTTAATATATTTTCTCATATGATTGACATGATTGTTTGATAAATTGAATTAGTGGAAGTGGTTATTATTAAATAAGAGATGAAGAATGGTATTTGTATATGGCATTATTATGTTTTTCTGTTCTTGTCATATAACACGCACGCCTAGGCATTTGTTTATATCTAGTTATAAATCAGTTATACGCATAGGTTGGCATTATACGTATAATTAACATACTCGTATTACGCGGTTAGTGACTGAATCAAGGCCAAACCATGCAGAATATCGATGAGAGAGTGTTGGTTCGATGAATATTGTATTAAGCATACTTATTGGTTCTTGTTCCTGCATACTAAACTGCTAAATAAATGAACAGACAGCCTGAAATTATATAAAGGAATTTATTAATAGCATAACGAAATAAATTTGCTCGTGACATCACACAAATAAACACATTATATTGCTATGTTTTACGTAGATTTGTAGGTACTCTGAGATAAAAATACACGTTTTCTTGCCAAGTCTAAATGCGCGTACTTAATTAAGGTACTTGGCTAGTGTAAATAGGTCATAACAAAACTTATGTTAATTTTTCTTTTTATTTCCAAAACATACCACAAGAAATTGATGTTACGAAAATCGATAAAACACCATTAATGCGGTACACGTACACACGCCTCTTTTTTTATTTTTTATTTGGCTTTATACGTAAACGGAACACAGAAAACATCTTTATATAACTCGGCTTCTGGGAAGAGACTTAATTCTTGACTTGCACCCGCATACGTCAAACGTTGATTTTAACATTTCCTTAGGTGTCTGACGTTGACACTGACGAAAATGCCTGTAGATGTCATTGACAATTCTTATCATGTTTGACCCTTATCATTCTATCATTGAGGGAAATCGATTCTGTCGTTGTACCTTAAGCTTATATTATACTGTTATATTGCTTATTTTACTGCGTATTTCTAAGTTTATATTTAGGCAAAGTATTATCAACCCTGCTAACTTAGCAGGCTTATTACTGCTTAAAATGAGAATGTAAAACGATTCTTATTTATTATGATTTTGTATATTTTAGGATTATGAATTTCTTATTCCACTAACCACTTACTTTTCGATACCACAAACTGCTTTAAAATCATGAATCTATGTTTAATTTCTATATGTTGTCTTATCTATGTTTAATTTCTACATTATTTTTGCACACTTCCCTTAATATTAATATTTTAACTCTATTTACAAAAAAAATGTACACATCAGTTTCTTTATTGTATACGAATTGAGTGAAAGTCTGGAAGTATTTATTTATTTCATAGTTTGTTATGATCGCAATAAAAATATTTCGACATTATTTCTACCCAAACTTCGTCAACGCTAATGCCAAAAGAGAAAAAACTTTCTATTTCGTCTCAATGTCTATAAATTGGCAACACTCAAAGCCCACAGGACGTCGTGTTTGCAAACTTTGCGTATATTTCCAAGTTGATTCATTTCATTTCACGATTTCAGTTGGTTCTTTGAGCAATCTACATCGACCCTAATTTCCTTTAAAATATCCTTCTGTGAGAATTGTGCTTTTTGCAACTTTTTTTTACTAGCGGCTTGCCCTTTTGAAATAAATATGTCGAATGTTGTATCTACCCAAACTTTTTTTTTTCTTTTAGTTAATTTTTGATTTATCCATCTTTATGAGTTAAAAAATTATCTCATTCTAAAATGTCGTAAGCGTGACGTCATTTTTATGTAGAAATACTGCCTAGTTTAGATTAAAAAAGACTTAACCATTAACAATTTGATACTTTTGTCCTTCGATCAACAACTGTTGATCGAAGCTTTTATCGCTTTATTAAACCCAAGCCAAGTCTTGTACATAATATAAATCCCAAATCTTGCCAATTATATTTAGCACGGTAACGAATATGATGTAATGAATGAAAAGTATAAGTAAGTATAGAATAGAGTAATCTTAACTTTTCTTTTATCCTATCAAAATATGACAAAGGCATATTTATTACACTCCATATATATGCCATTATCTCATCATTTTTCGTTTCAATTTATTTTCTCTTAGATAGGTACATCAAACATACATTCGATATGTTCTAATTTCTGAACTGTGTCAGCTGGTAATCAGCAATACTCATAAATAACCAATTACGATAATTCAGGCAATATAACTTTAGATAACCAATGAATTGTTAATGTGATCTGGTTGGGAGCCTAATATTGGAATAATTAAAATGGTTATTATATTTGCCTATTGTATTTATAGTTGATCGCAGACAATTAAACATTTATACATCTATGTGATTGTGATAACGTATTCGTAATTATTGAAACCATATGAGAACGCTGCATAATTTGTCATTTCTAATTACAATATCCAGTGAACTCAAAAAATGAGAAGAATAATTAAAATAATTAAAAATATGTACATATTGAATAGTTGTAGTATTAATTTTAATGTAATAATCAGAATTCATATTTTAATATTGATGAACAGAAGACAGCCATTATAATTCTATGTATTATGTGAAATAAATTAATTATGGCAAATTTAATTTGAATATGTAATTGACATACTCTAATAATGATTAAACAACATCACTATTATACAATTATATAATACTCATTTACCATTTTTGATATCAGAAAGAATCGCAGGCCTACGATACAAGCTGTCTTAGTGTAGATATGTAGTTCATCTTTATATGACATTTGTATCTTTATGTAATAAAATAAAACAGTGGATTTGTTCGTAATTAATGTAATAATTGTGTAAATGTCTTTACTGGAAATACAAAAAAAATAAAGATTAAATTTATGTATGCTATTTGTATTATTAAATAAATCAATCAATCAAAACAACGTATTTCTTACCGTTGAATATTAATTGGTAATAAATATACAGATGGTTAAACCGTCACATTCAAAGTACTTTTTCGTATATCAACCGTGAAAACATTACACCCCTTTTAAGGGCAGGTAAAATACTCTATTATGTAGTCTTTTATGTATCCGCTTATCCTCAATAAATCCTTTTGAACGCTTCAAGATCCTTGCTTTTATCTTCCTGAAAGTATAGAGAGAGGTCTTGAAGATTCTAGAAGCAAGTATAACCGCTTGTGATACCTTCTTAAATAATGTCATGGAAGAAAAACGAAAACTTGTAACAACATACTTATTTATAGCATAATCATTTTTAAAATAGTGGTAGGTACTAAAGTTTTGTATAGGTACTATTAAAACATTTTTTGTATAACACCGTTTAATAGTTGGAGTGTGGTCCCTTTATTGTTTGTTATAATTATTATGTTACACATTAATATACGGCTTTTTCGATTTTAAATATATTTAGCATATAATTTAAAGTGCATGGTAGGGGTGATTAAAAAATTGTTTGATTATTACAGATTACACATAATTTTATAGTACCTGGATGACCGATTTTTTTTTTGTTTTAACTTTAATTATTCGCCAAAAAATAGTATTATTATTCGCCAATAGATGTCAGGAAGAGTCATAATAAATTACGCTACTCAAACGCCTCCTATTTGTTAAAAAAGTAAGTTTAAGTCGATAATACACGAATAAAACACGAATATGACATTTTCAAAAAAAGATTCCTAGCTAGATCGATTTATCGCCCCCGAAACCCCCTATATACTAAATTTCATGAAAATCGTTGGAGCCGATTCCGAGATATATATATATATATACAAGAATTGCTCGTTTAAAGATATAAGATTTTTAAAATTTATATATAAATTATATACGAGAGTTAGTGAATTGAATACTAACATCCAATGAAAATATGACAAAATGAACTAAAAAATATGCTCGTAAAAATAATAATATGAGTTTTAATTCTCTCAAATTAGACAGTCTTGACGGACAACCTTAAAAGACGATTTATATCTCTTTTTTGTGTCCAATCGAACAATTACTTTTCCTTATCTTAATTATCTTTAACTGAAAGAAAGTCAAGTAAACTTTTGGCCTTATTAATGGAGGCAAGTATTCTGGAAACACAAGTTTCAGAATAAAATTATCCCAAGTTAAATTATACCTTGAAGTAATACTATAGCCTTATAGAAGGTTGGTTCTGCGTCTCTGTAATTGGTATTGAATATCTTAATTTTCTACAGTAATTGACAATATCTACAGAAAATGAGTCCATACCATACGATACACTCCTACACATTCTAACGATTAATTAAAACTCTCAAACTGAACAATAGAAATCTATTCCTACACCCAACTATAATAAAATCCGTCCATTAAAGTAACTGAAAAGTTAATTGACTATAGTAAATTCAGCAAAATTTTTGATCTATTAAAATGAAAATGGTTCATACGAATCACATTTAAAATCGAACGTTTTTAGGTTCACCTACAGGCACCGCTATTCAGATTACTTCGAGTGCGAATTGAATCAAATCTCATTCAATAGAAGAGTAATATTTCAATCCTTTAGATTTTATCCATAGCGTGGAAACCCGCGAAAATGGTTCAGTCTAAATGAACAATTTCGAAAAATAGTTTAGGAAAATTATTGGAATTGATTATCATAATATTATAATTTACCTTAAAACTTATCGTAGGTATTTACTTGTAGACGAGAAATATAAATATTTTAAAAGTTATTTAAATCAAAACAAAATGACGTTGTATCACAGATAACATAATACTAGTTGTATAACACGATCTGTATTATAATCATAAAAATTATTTGTTGCATACAAAAATGAAATTCACAAAAAATACGACAAAAGAAGTTTCAGTACAGCGAAGAACTAAGTCTTATCACTATTGAGCGAATTCTACCAAACAATCACAAAGCGAAGGAAAAGTTGCGAAAAAATAGGGTCGACATCGTACAAAACAGAATGTCGATAACATGTGCATACGTTATATAATAAAAAATAAATATTCATTCAAACCTACGACGAAGTCAAAAACATTAAACAAAATAACATTGCTTTTCATTGAAACATCAGAATAAACAGCTGCGCGTGGGTACAAGAATTATTAAAATCACTTAAAAACGTTGAGATTATGCATTATGAGCTTAATTCGGCGCTGGTATTTAAAGTTGTGGAGTAAACCCTTGTTAGCTACATCCGTAGCGCTAATACAGCTTTGCATACTTTCGACAATCTCCGCTTAAACAGCTGACTCGCCGAACTCATAAGCGAGGCTTTGCTGACTTGCACAATATCGCGGCCATTGTCGGGTACCGTGTTACTTCATTTATATTGTTTTGAGTGCCCTCTGTATAAAATTTTCAACACACTTTTCATCAAAGTCAATTGTTACACTCGTTTATTATACTGAAATATAAGTAATTTTGATAAAAAGATAACTTTAAATTTATTCCTAAAACAACATAAAAATTTTATCATTAGACTAATAAAAAAACCATTTAATGAATAAGTTTCTAAAAATTATTATTCAATTGGTTTATTAATTCCATTGGTTGAAATTAATAATTAAATTATATCCTTTTTGGGTAGTAATATAAAAAACAAAATACGAAATACGTAAAACTAACTAAAAGGGATTCTATTGCTCTCAGATGTGAATGATAGTAAATTATAGTTATGGGCAGAAGTAACTTAAAATAAAGACTTATTAAACTTACTAGACTTATTAGACTTATATACATTTCTTGTGTTAATACTGAGCATTATTGCAATATGATCATACACAGTATATTATTCTATACAATAATATAAGAGTATTTAATGTTTTTGAATGTAATACAACATTCCTAACGAGACTACAAATATATAATATGTTTCAATTAATACATTACTAAAGAGCTATTAGCGAATACTAAGGTACACGCGTAAAGGTTTGCGTTCCAAAATTTACGTAGTCATAATTATACTAACATTTCATGAATATGCCCTGTGAATCTGTCTTAACTACCAATAAATAATTACTTAAACGTTATTATTCATACACATGTAAATCGGTTTACCTGCTCTTAACATGTTATTCAGGATTATAATTCAAGATAATATTCAAAGCCACAATCCTCGTTCAAATTGATCTTCCATACAACGTAATATCATGTCTTGAGAAAGTTATGCGTTTTCATCATGACTATATTATTGACTACTATTGAGTTACGAAAATTCCCTAATTGTCTAACGTTGTCGGATTTTACAACGTGATTAAAAGCGTTGTAGTACTGTATGCTCCTTTTTATACTGTGGCATTTTATTAAATTCGTAGTATTTATTGTGGTCCTTTGATTTTTATACGGAGTACGAAATTAAATGATCTTTTTATTATGTAATCGTTTTATATCCTAAGATAGTTTATATTGCTAGCTAATTTATTGTTTTGTTGTACCTACGATAGTTGCTGTTAGACTGTTTATTTTCTCTATAGTTTACAACTTTTTTATACAATATACCTGTATTTGTTACACTTTCTATACCAACAATTTTAAAATTATCATATTTAAATGACATTGTTGTATATTTTAAACATAAAAATCTAAACGAACTGATGGCAATTTTATCTGAGATAATAAAAATTGCCTGTTGAATTAAACCATAATAAAAAATAATAATTTGTAGCAGCAAAATTCAATTCTTTTAGAACGTTGTTTACTTTGAAGGGATTTTTTAAATGTAATAAACTTCTAAGGACCACACAATAACGTCAATCTCCACGACTCTAAAAGGGGACGTGAAAACCTTTAATAAATGATCACAGCTTAGAAGAGTTTCCGTGTTAGTACCAAATGAAATAAATTATACACGTAAAACGAAATATATAGAGACATGATTGTTTATTTGCCACGCGGTTTCACCTGCGGACTATGGCAAATATCGTAAAATTTGTTCAGATTCTCTTGTATGATCAAATTAATCTTTGATTACTACTTTTTTCCGTCACATATATCATAAAAGTATTTGTACCTTTTAAATTTTTTCTTAAATAAACAAAGTTTTATTTGTCATACAAAACATAACAAAGCCCTAAATACATATAAATGGCATTTAATAATAACCTTCTCTACCATCGAGAGAATTGTATTTAAAACTCATTAATTGCGGAATCTAAAAAGCATATACCTATAACTAAGTGAAATTCATAACTACATATACAAATACTACAAACACACACTGACAACACCTACATGAATATAAAACGCTAACGTAATAAAGTACAGAACCTACAAAGATATGGCCGTAAAGCCTAAAGCACGCGTAACTTCATTAAAATATGTTGAATATGGAAAAGTTTTTGCATGGATATGAAACTGTGCCTCATTCTACCTGAAATTGTAATTCTCCTTTAAAATATTACTTTCGTGACTAAAAGCGTTTTCCTACTAAATATTCATATATGCGAAAGTTATGTATATGTATAGGTACATGAATGCGACAGTGTTTTTAAAACAAAAATAAAATATCTGTATATTATATTTAAATAACACGATATATGCGAAACAGTTTTTGAACATTTATGAGACTAACATGTAAAATAACAAAAGCAATAAAATAAAAAGATGTGTATATAACAAAAAACACGATACAAATAATTATTTTTCACAAACAAAGACAGTATAATCAAAATAATTTCCATCAATAAAAGTCATAAAACAAACTTTACGTTTTACTTTAGTTTACGTTTCCCAATATCTACAATGCAGTATATCGATACAAAAGATGAGCCCCTAATAACACTAAAGTTTCACGTGAAATCTGGGTCAAAATTGTTTTTAATTCATAAATATTTTCTTTAGTGACAGACAAGGGTGAGGGCGCGTCGGGACAAATTGTTCTCTTAATAAGTCTTCCTGAACACTTAAAGCGAACCATTTATCAAAGTTAAGAAGTGAAAACATGAAAATCTTAATATTGCTTATTTCGTATCTTTCGTGTTAAATTTAATTATCAAATTACTAAGTTTTTCATAAAAATTTCATCTAAACGTCCAGGACTGTTTAATAAACTTTGAGACTGTAATATAAATACATAACCATTAATGATTTTAATGTCATTTAAAAATTATAATATACTTTTTTTTATAGAATTCAATTAGATTCTTTTATTTTAATTTAGATTGATCGAAATGCAATACAAACTTAGTTCTAAAATTATTTTATTTTATTTATCCAAATCACATGCCATATTTATAAATTTAAACCGATAGCAATATTCTGAAAAGACAACCACGGCACTATCGAATATAAAAAATACTTATTTTAAAGTTACGAAAAGGCTGGACTTTAATTAGTTTCCTTTGTGATGCAGAGTAGAATCAAATTGGATTCCTGCTAAAGTTTCGCCATATTTTCTATGGTGAAATACGCTAATCTTAAGTGAAAAGTTTTTGTTTGTTTTATCGTATTGGGAGTATTCATTGTTTTTTATAACAGTTTAGAGTTTTATTTATTCTTAAAAAAAACAATTGACACATATAACCTCATTCCTTACCTTATTCAATGACTGAATTCAATCCAATTTTTGCATAAATATGCTATGAAAATATTGTAATAACATAATCCGTCCTTTTTTAATTCACCATCATGAATACGTAAGGGAGAAATGTAATAATATTGTACCTTGTTTACCTCCTTAATTGCCTTTTAATTGGTGAATTTGTATGAAAAATTATTTTACTCCTAGAAAGCCAAATTATCTGTGAGTGTCATAAAATATATTTCATATCGTTACTATCCCGGCAAAATCCGGGTAGACCCTGAACCAGCAGCTAGTAAATGAGTAAACAGAAATATTTATAAAAATTTTTTTTGCTCTCAAACAAAAACGTCCCACGCTTCTAAATTACATTGCTTATAACGTCTTGTCAAATAACTAGCCAGCGTGTTATAGCACGTAAAGGAATATGTAATATGTAACAGACATGCAGAGAAGTGCAGCTGACGCTGCGTTATGAACGCCTTATTGTATGCCCTAAATCTTCGCAAGTTTTTCTCAAAAGAAAGGAACATTTGTGATAAAGTTTGGTTATTGGCTCTCAAAAGTTATAACTGTGAATATGAATCCTTCATGAATACCAATATTCTTAGGCAGTCGATAAATATGTCATTAATGACATTACCAATGTTATATTGACTTAAAACTTTTATTACTTCACAAAATATTTAGTTTCGTTAAACCTAAACTAAACCTCACCTATAATACCTGAGTAATTTATTCTTGTATAAGTCTTGATGTATAATTTATACAATATTAATATAAATATTACATATAATACTTAACGTGATGTATATGTATACATCACAACTATAACATACTATTATATAAGACTTAATTAAGGGAGTTATAAATACCTTTTCCCCGTGGGCCACGGGACGGACTATTTAAAGAAACCGACAAATGTCGTGACTAGTCGCAAAATATTACAATGAATATAATTCTTATAACATATTTTACTAATGGTCCTGTTTCATTTAGTTTTATAAGTTATATGTAGATTTAACCGTGCCTTTCAAAGCACTCAGCTTAAATAACGGGAACTACTAAGTGGCCATCCATCAAAACGTTGACTGCGCTTCAAATTGCTTAACCAGCAATCGTTCATCGATGCTGGAAAATGCAGCTAACTGAGCAAATAAATCGAATCTCTATACCATCATGAGGCATATCGCTTTTTTACTATGCACAATACCTGTAGGCAAAAAACCTATAAAATCATATATAATTAATAAAAAAACATCCCGTCAATATTTTTTAAACGAAAATAAAAAATTTATACTAAAATGGTTTGAATAAATTACGACATGCACGATTCATAATGGCTCATATAGCTACAATACACTAACGAGCCCACTTTGCGCATAATTTTACTTCTCTGTGCCCAAAAATAGTAAAAGACTGCAAATTTAAAAGTAAAGTCAAAATTTACCTACCTTTGTTCGGTAAGTAATCAGCTAACATTTGCTGTGCGAGAATATTATGATTTGGGATTTAATCACGATTCAGTTTTATAAAAAATTCTACCGCAAATATTTCTTACAAAATTTGTTCTTTCTTAAAATGATTGTAAAAATGTAATGAACTGATAATGATATGAGAATAAAGAAACGTAGTCCCAATATAATGTTAATTTTAAATGTGTTTTTTAGAACGAACGAAATGTATTTAATAATTAAATATTTATAATATAATACCTAGAGAAAGAGCATCCGCTGTCATGTTTCAAAGTCAATTAGCGTTGTGAAAATATCGCCTTTGTCTTTTGTGTCATTATTTGTCTTATTTTTTTATTAATGTAGCTGCACTTTAATTAAATGAACATTGATTTCTTTGTAATACCATGTTTAAAAATTGTCTAATAAATAGGTACATTTTACGGCAATGGTCAACTTAGCAATAATCAATGGATTAGTGCGTAAATTAACTGAACAAATGTTTAAACTGTTTAAAATCCTTAATATTATAAATAGAAAGTGTGTTTATTTCATTTCCTCAAGTCTTGTTGGTGGAACTGTTTTCAATACTATCCGTATATTCTAACAATATAAAGTTGAAAGGTTCATTAGTATGTTTGCGTTTGCTCATCTCAAAAAATACTGGATCGATTTCAATCATTTTTTCACCGTTGGATATTACGTGTTACCTGAGTGATGTGGCCATTATATATACGAAGCGAAGGCGGACTGCACGTTGAAATATAAAAATAAAATATTAAAAATGCACTCATACCCTCAGTCTTTACTCATATAAAATTTTGTTTATATTAAGATGAATGTTTTAGTAAAAATATTCAATTTATGTGTCGATAGATCGTCATCAGGAAGGTAGACATTAGACAAATGTAATTTTCTAATCCAACATGATGTTTTGTATACAAATAATTAAATTTTACATATACCGTACGGCATCCAAGTCTCTTCATAGAATAATAATCGGAGCTCAAGCAAGTTGCATGCTGTGGTTATATTATATCCTAAAGTTTGGAACCAACTTATCGGTAGAGTACTAATTTAGATGTACATAACATCTCAAATTCAAAGTTGTTAAACATATTCATTATGTGCACTGCTTAAAGTGTGTTTTTGATGTAGTGATTTAAGTATTTTATTAAACAGGTAGGTATTGATAACATATTGAATAAAATATGCATTATAAAGTGTAAACCGCGGCGTCACTTGCGTGGCACCCAGGTAAAAGGTAACCTTTGGACTATAATCTATCATAATATGATATACAGTTATCGAATTTCTTCTACTCTAAGTCGTGTGGTGGGATTCCGGGTAGCCGAGATGCTAGGTGTTTTTCAAAATTAAACAGCATTTTGTTTTAATTTATTTAGTTTTCTAGAAACTTTAGCATGTTTGCTTCGAAAGCTCCAGTAATGTTACGCCTCGTAGCATAGTTAATGTAAGTAACTGACTTGAAATATTTACATGAAATCATGACGAGTTTATTAACTATGCCACCGAATTCTTTCGCTTCGCAACTCCCAAAGTTGAAATATGATTTCATTTATTAGGAAAAATAGGATTTCATCGTAAATCCTATTTTGGCGGTGTGTTTTATTATGTGTAAATAACGACCCACTTGAGAAAATTACATTTACTTATTTCACAATTATTGTCAAATCACACTCAGGATATTTAACTTTAATCATATAAGCTATTCAAATTTAACAACAAATAAATTATTGAAGTAAAGCAATAATTTTAAGAATATTCTCGAAATTTTCAAATAAAAAAGGTAAAATCCAATCGTATTCATTTTATTTTCCAAAAAGTATTTAAGCGATCTCAATTTAAGAGATTTTTTTTCAAGTTGTGAACATTCGCACTCAATAATCCAATTGCTTTATTGGCTGCGAACTGCAAAAATTCATGAAATATATTCCAGCAACGCGATGAAAACTTTCAAAATTTGACAAATCGATAGAATTTTTCAAAAACCGTTATTTAATGAATGAGGTAAATTGAATAAGGCCCGTTTCCTTTTTCAAGTCATTCCCAGTCCATTCCCTCTCCTTAATCCTTTCCTTATTAGGCACTCCTCTCTGAATGTACACGGAGGTGATCGTTTACCATCAGGCGAACCACCAACTCAGTTGCCCGCTGATGGCATAAAAAATTGAACATTTTTATTGTTAAATAAAATCATGGAGAATGATATTCCACACACCATATCAGGTAAGGGAAAAACAAGGGAAAGTATGGTATCTAGAGAAATACATATTTCAAGTCTTATAAATTCGTGTTCACTTTTTTCCTTATTAAAATACTGGTAACATTGGCCAGGTTTTTTATGCATAACACACATTTTGAGAACACGCCCAGTGGAAAGTGAAACGTACAATATCAGCTTGCTAAACAAATACACACATATTACACAGAATAACGAAGAACCAAGGTGTCATAAACTAGTACTGTCGTCTTTATTTTGTTAATAAACTACGTGGTCCTGAGAAAGTAAAACAGAAACAAGAATCAATCAGAGTCGTAAATACGTGCCACAATTATTTGCTTGTATTTTGTTCTATTATGCGCCTACAATAATTCACGAAGTTCGATAGATTCACTCAATTAATATTAGTCATGTTTGGTTCAGTTTGTCTTGTTGGGGTCTTCAATGTTGCAACGCCTGTAGGATATTGCTATTTTGTACTGTGGTGACTGTAACACCTGGTTTGAAGGTATATAGGATATATCATAGCTATGTTTCTTAAGCTATTAGGCCAATAGTTTATTTAGTAGTTGCTTACAAGTCACTATCTATAAATTAACAGCAAATTGTTATTTGTAAATGTATGTTTGGACGCACTTACGTACGTAAATGACGCAAAGTAAAATAAATATCTACGCAAAACGGTAATTTGCAATTATTGTTGATGCACGTTAAAGAAATCGCAAATTCTTGTAACTTAAGCATAAATAAGAGATAATATTAAATTGTTAGTCTAGCTTTTTCGCATTCATCCGATAGATGCTAAATTTGCTAACATAATAAAGAAAATTTAAGGTAAAGGTGGTTACCCCTTGCAAACGCGACCCATTTCAACTATGCACAACTCCCATGTGACGAAAACAATATCGTTGGACATTTACTAGACATTTCTTACTTTAGAACATGTTAAACTGTCACTTTGATACAATCGTCACCGGTAACAACGGGCTGCTTTATTGTTCTTTATTGTCTACTAGCTTTTGCCCACGGCTTCGCACACGTTAAACTCTGAATAAAAACCCTATCAATATCTGTTTCTTGATTCTAAAGATATGTGTAAAGATTGTTTTATACTACGCGGTTTCACCCGCATAAGTCCTTATATTTGCCTATATGTTATTCCAATTGTCCAGTTTGTAGTTTTTGCGTGAAAGAGCAACAAACACACATACATCCCTACAAACTTTCGCATTTATAATATTAGTAGGATAGTAGGATTATGATACAACGTGGTTCTTCGTATGGGAGTTTTTAAATTGATGTCAGACTAAGATGGTAACTCAAGGCTTAAATAACATTAAATTTTATAACTCAAGTTATAAAATTTAATGCTATTTTAGCCTTTTCCTTATAATATTCTAAAGGAAATCCTTTATTTACAGATTCCTGTGAATTTCTGGATCAAGCACCATTCATACATTCACCTATATGTAAGTTTAAATTAATTTAGATACTATTATTTCTTACAATAGATTATATAGTAAATTTTAGTGTAAATATCCAAATCAATTTGCTATGAAAAAATACACAAATATTTGAAGTACAGAATCGTACATATATAGATATAGATAGTTATGAATAATTTTAATAATACGATACAGTTTACTTAAATATATTCAATCATTTCAAAATAATAAAAAGCTCATACAAACACGCGCATTTAATTCTTTAATTGTATAGAATATGGCGCTCGTATTTGCATCACAATTCCCAGCATAAGCCAAATGTGTGGTGCACGCGAATAATAGTTAAAATAAAATACAATTTATATTGTTGTATGAAAAAGAGGGTTCACCGTCCGTATGCAAGTTTCATGCCATAATCCTTACGCTGTGAATATTTTAGCCCGTCTCGTCCACGTTTTAACCTCGCTGGAGAGATGTTTTTTGTATTTCGCGTTGATTTTATATGCATACGTTTCAATGCCATAGCATAAGACAAGTATAGTCCTGTGCCCTTTATGGCGTTAAGGATTTAGGGAAGATGTAATATTCGTTTCTGTGACAGTTTGTCCATATAAGCTCTAGTCTTTTCTTTCAGTTTGTCTCCATCGAAAATCGAATTCAGTTTGATGTTCAGGACTTGAGTACTATATCACTGTAAAGTAAAATATAGGGATGTTTAAAGAAATAATTATAATTATCATAATTTGTTGCTGAAATATTCAACAGGTCATTTCTTTTAATCATTTATATCATTCAAAATGAGACAATTTTTTTAAATCATTTATATCATACAAGACTCAATTTTATAAAACCTAAAGTTTTTGATGATATAAACTTGAAGATTGTGATGAAACGTAATGCCATCCTTTTCATATTTCACAAACAATTTCTATTTCGAAGTTTATTCTACTACCTCTCAACTTTATTAAATCGCCCGTGATGCTGTGAAAACAGTTTCATTTTTAATTGAATGTCCATCAAAAAGTAGAATCCATCAACGTGCTGCACCAACAATTAATTTCTGATGGATTGTAGAACCTTATATATAAATAAGGAAGTGAAACTATCGTCGTTTATATATATTGGGTGTCTTTTATTTTAATGCTTATTTATTCTATTAGTTATGTGAAATGAATTGAAATAAATATCGAGGCACATCAATTAACATGTTGAATTTATACCTATACCTATTATTGTACATGTATAAATATATATGTATGTATTAGTGTAATATATTATATATATAGCATTATATATTCTTTTTATATGTATATATGTGTAAAGTATATAAGTATATTGTCTATTTATTAATATTATATAATTTAATTTGCTCAGTTGCTTACACCTCCAAAAGTATTTTCTTCCAGCATTTCCATTATCACAGGTTGTCTGGTAGAGATCACTCGTTAGTGATAAGACCGCCCTTTGTACAATATTTCTTTATGCTGTTTTTCTCTGTTACTCTTATTTTGGTGTACAATAAAGAATTTATTATTATTATTATTATGTTTCTCATTCCATAATACACGGGTACCACCAGAAGGATAATACCCGGTCTTTTGGAAGGCTTACGTGGGGACACAGGTCCAACAAGCAGAGGCCCTTTGAGATTTTAATGTATTGTGGGACACCAGCCGCAGCCTGCCCATGACTGCGCCATAGAGATACAGCCCTGGGCAGTCCGCGGCCGATGTAGGACTATTGCAAAAATGGAAAGAAATAAAACTGGACTATGGTATGGAGGTGTTAAATGGATTGGTTACTGGGTCTATGGGAACTATGTCGTCTGCCTTTTTACTACATTTGAGTCAGTAAAAATATATTGGCAGACGGTGACTCGCCCTCTCACAAATGGGCCCTCTAAAAGGTTGCAGTAAAATAGCAACAAGAGGGCAACATGTCGTGAGCAGCTAAGGGTGGAGAGGCGTCGCTGGACTTTAAACGACGATCACGCGCTCCCTGAGGGTCCAGCATCACGTGCCCACTCGCCACTTACGCTTCGCATCCACCCTTCGAGCTAAAAGCTCTCGCGACTCCACTCTGGCCGGCCGGCTAAGGCAAGCCAGAGGTGGGGTCCTGTCCTCGTCAGGCTTCACTCCGGCCGGCCGGTTAAGGCAAGCCGAAGATGAGGACAGGGGCCTCCCCCGGGAGCATTCGGGTCCGCGGGGTTGCTACTCCCCGACACCTCGCCACAAGGTTCCCTGCGGGCTTATTATTATTATTATTACCTACTGAACTAGTGAAAATACATAATGTTTTTGGTCCCCTGAAGTAGTCGACACAGTTCCATAGATGTGCAGGTGTGGATTGAAAGCAGCCTTCAATTGATTTCAATGGTATAATATAAAGCAGTGGTGGCTCAGAAAGCAGTGGAGGCTCAGTGGTGTGAACCTCGAACTTCAAAACCGTGAGTCGGGGTTCGAGACCGGGCGAGCGTGCAGGAAATAAATTGATTTTTCAATTTATCTGCACATGTGGATAACATCACCATTGCTTAAAAGATAAAGGAAAACGTCGTGAGGAAACCGACATGTCAAAGAATCAAAAGTTCGACGACATGTGGCATCTGTCAACCCGCACTTGGCCAGCGTGGTGGATTATGGCCTGAACCCTCATAGGAGGCCTGTGTACCAGCAGTGGGAATACATATGGGCTGTTGATGATGATGATGGAATGATATAAACATGTGTTAGGCATTAATTAGGTGTGTTGTTAGGAGCCCTAATAAACGCATAATTAATTCTTATTTAATGTTCTGTAGCAATGAATCATCTTCAAACATAACGAATTACTGCTAACCAAGACCCTATGTAATTAATAACCAAATAGCGAGAAAATATAAAAGGGATATAGGCAAAGATTTATAGCGTACTAGATACGGAACGTTTATCGCGAAATAACGAAAATCCATGCAATGCAAGAACTATTTCACTCTCTCTCCGTTTCGTGCCATTTCTTATAATATAAAATAATAAAAAAATGAAAAATATTTGACTTCACGATATCAGACGTCAGCATATTAAAAGAATGGCAGATCACGGCGATCAAAGAACTAATGTTACATTACTAAGCTTGAATTTTATGTCAATATGTAATGTAAGTATTGTATGATTACTTGTATCATTTCTTAGTTACATAGTTATTTATTATTGTGTAAAATATTCATAATATGTTATATTTTGCATAATATAAGTACAATCAAAACTCCATGATAATTAAGTAGTGGCTATAATACCTGGCGTGTGTCAATTCAGTATGATTGTCGTCCAACGTAAAAACACATCCCCAATAATCATGAATTAAAAACGAACTCGTTTAATTATCTTAAAATAAACAAATCTCTCGCCATGTTCATAAGAATACAATAATTAAGCGAAGCATAGTTTTATCTTGTGCTAAATAGCACTCGTAAGAGCTTTTATAGTGTCAAGGAAAACAAATAGTTCACACAATTTAGTTCTACTATGGTAACAATTTATGATTCCGCTATGTACGTTGTTAGAGAATTTTGCTACAACTAGGCGAATAGTTGAGGAGTACAATAATTAATCGTTTAATGTATAAAAAATTGCTAATAATAAGTATACTTCTTAACTCTTTACTCTTCAATAATGTATCAAAGTGAAACATCAATCATTAGGATAATAGAATAATCCTTATTTCAACATATCATTCAAAATGAATATTGATATTCTACGATATTCTGCGTATTGTTTGTAAACAATAAGAAATCCGTATTGCAATGTTTTACGAAAGCCATATACTGATTTACCTAGAAAAATAAAACCGCAAAAGTAGGCTAAGATCGGGCTCGTGTCGAAGTTTTCAAGGCCGTTTCGCTTTTGTTTTACATCTATCGCCAAAAGCTATACCAAAACAAAGGAGAATGCGGGTCACTTAAAAAGGCGACATAGACCTTTTGTAGAACATCATACAGTATCTTTGCGCGTCTAGGACTAACTTCTGTTTTTACATTGCATTCAACGTCTGTGACAACATCTGAATGTCTTTGTTGTTTGCATTTTTCCCGCACTTTACAATAATTGTTAAAATGGTTATAACGACTTCCTTGGTATTAATATAATTCATATCTGTGTGAAAAATTAATTTTTAAATAAAGATATATACGTATGATAATCAAAAAATGTATTTCGTTTTCATTAATTGATGCCAGCTAGATTTTTTTTTTCAAATATTTCCCGTCTTCAGCGGCATTATTACACACCATAAAATTAAACACTGCTCTTTTGTAATAAAACCCCTTCGTTGATCCCAACAATCAAAAGGGTATCAAAATCAGAAACAAAGTTTTCTTGAAACCAAATGAAAGGATTCCGTTACATTTTCAGTTTAAATTGTCAAACTTTATCAATAAGGTTTAACAATAATTATTGGGTAGGATAAATTTAATGTTAAGTAGACGAGGATTGTTAAGAAAAATTTATATACATTTTTTACATTTGATTTACATTTATAAATTTTTCATTGAGCCTATATAAATTGAAAATTTTGTTTTTCGGAAAATAAAGAATCAATGTCAATCAATTTGCGTTTAGATACATATATATTATACTTATCAAATATGAAGCATACACTTTATTGAAGGATTCATCAAGCTCGCTCCATAGTATATAACAACCTAAATAAATTCCGATTTGAAATATTTCAACCAGCTTACAATATTCTATTTTCATAGAGTAGACAAACCATTGCTGTTTGACGTAACCGTAATAGAGTTAAAAAATTATAACTACTATTACTATTATATTAATAGTGATTCAATTAAAACAATTGCATATTAAATTAACATTCGCAAAATAAATGAAACCTAGTATGTTGGCGTGCGTTCATAAGATAAAGATGTGTAAAAAAGTTTCATCTAAAGAGTAAAGACTCCCATCTTGCTGATGTTTAGGGACGACATACGAGTATGTCTATTGTTGGGAGGGTAACCCTACCAACGGTAACCCTAACATTATTTTCAGCCACATTAACTTCTGCATCCTAAATCGCATTATATAAATTATACCCTGAATAGTGGTTAAAGTACTGGGCATTAGTAATCAAATGTACCATTGTTCTGAACACGCTTGATCCGAATCCCTTTTAGTGAACATAGTGTGGGAGGTACATTGCATTGCAAATAGGGGATTATTTAAATTGCTACAGCACTCTACTCTGAAATCATGAAGTCTTTTAAGCACTAAAAAATATTTGTTAGTACTTTTGAAAAGTGGATTTTGAGTGAGCATATGTTTTAAGAAAAGTTTTTGATGTTTCTTTGAAATGGTTATATTAGGGATGAAGTATTGTATGGGATGAAGTAAGTGCTGTATCTTACAGAGATTCTTCTGTACTTGATAAAAAATAAGCATACAATATTTAACAATTTCACTCTGTAAACTACACAAGATTACTATAAAATAATTCGGCGGAATTATTTCCTTCCGTATATCAACCATCTTTTGGTAACCAAAAGTATTAACTGTATAATTTATACTTTTATTTTTCTGTACAATTGTCTAGAAAAATACATTTCCCTTATTAACAAGAAGTTTGTATAAACGTCAATGTAATTATGCAGATATTGCTTGAACAAAATTCGTTTCATGTTTCGCTTTGCCAACCATATTAACAAATGAAGTCTTCTCAGTTAAGAGACACATTTCGAGCAACATTTTCCGGAAAATTCCTTCAGAGAACGAAAGGGCTTGCCATCTCCCACAAAAGCTGCTTTGAGAACAAGTTGCTTTGAAACCCAACTAACAAATCTCACATCACTTTTAGTAATATTGATGTAGCTTATGAGCAATATAATAACGAATTATGCAAGCCGTAGTACTCGAAGAAATTAATAAATAATAAATACCATAATTCTTGCTTCTTCAGATTACGGCCGACTCAAACTTAATTACCTCAGTGAGGGAAAGAATTACCTTAATTATTAATTAACCACGAAGTAGGTAAATAGCATTCATTATTTCTTTTAGGATGTTTTTATAAGCACGAAGACTTAATAGACTTACCTTTACTAATACTTCTAGCATCGTGATAATTACTTCAAATATAGATACAAAATAAAAGATTCATTTAATTTTTAGTTAAAAATTCGTGAGTTGAATAATAACTTTTTATTTTTACACCATGCCCAAATGAAACATATTTTTATAAGAACCGATTTTAGGAAAAATAATATTACACATTTAGATCAAGCTACACTACACATTTTTTTTCTAAGTAGGGAAATCTTATATAGATACACACGGCCTCTGGGGAAAGGAGCCGTGGGTTATGTCGGATTCCTATTTTATCGATTTATTGATCTTATTGGAGGGGTCACGGGATCTTCTTAGTATACATCCGCGACCCAGGCTAACATCAGATAACATAATACTATAAGAGTAACTACAAAGTTTGACAAATAAAATGGTTAAGCCATTAAGTGTAACATTAACCAAGAAAGCGAAAAGCACAAATATACTACATTAACATACAAACAATTGTTGCAATAGATATGTAGGCTAGCCTGAAAGTGTTACAAATGGCTGGTTATTTTCCAAGCGGTTTCAATTGCGATCTCAATAAATATTGGTTCGGAGTCGGTGCAGGTGTTCCACTGCCCCCTAGTGGGAGATTTGAGAAATTCCTCTTCGCTTTGTTTGCTCGCAAATTGGAGAATAAATTGTATAAGCGCGTATTTTGATAAATCATACAGGTATTACAGTGAAATATTATCGTATATACATTTATTTAAGATATTCATTGAAGCTCTGTTTATCTTTATACCATATTATGAAGGAGAGTTTAGGGATATTCTTCGGAAGTATTGATCCGATCATGTAAATTGTTTGACTTACAAAAAGCTACACTATTGAATTAAAAGGAAAACCTTTCTGGCAAAAACTGAAAACATTTTTTTTCAATCCAACAAACATATCGTAAAAAAGTATAGTAACTAGAATACTAACCTAAAGAAATATTAAAAATAAATGTAAGTAATATTATTTCGCTTTTCCCATGACTGTAATTCAGTTCGAATATCCTCAGATCAGTAAATGCCAAGAAATATTATGATTTGTTCAATTGATATTCATGAACGAACGGACCGTAAAAAGTAATATCGAATTATCCCTAAAATGACAATTTTCATCTCGTTCATATTCGTTGAAAAGTATACTCATTTTGAACAAATATCAATGGAGAGTGGGCTGAGGAATATGAAATATTCATTGTTACGTTGTAAGGAACAACTTGATAAGGGTAGCTGATAGTACAAGCGTCGCTGATATGAACCCGGTTAGCTAAACTGAACACGGCTGGAATATATTTTAGTTTTACGCTATTATAACATTCGATTTCTAGAATTTAATTTTATGACACTACAAGTTTGTATTGACATATTATCATTTGTTAATAGTCAGTAAAATAAAATACTTTTGCTAAAAACAGCTTGTAGTAATTTAAAAATAAAATCGACGGATGGTCAATGACTATTTTCATCACCATATGAACCAGAAGATTTTAATGGTAATCTGACGTATGTGATCTCCTTATTTGTTAAAATTAGTTTCTATATGATATTTTTTCTGATAATAATAAACACGACTTTTACGTGTATTTGTATTAAAGATTATTTCCTTACATAATATATACGCTAGTAGTGCTCTTATTTCTCAATTTCAAATACGTAACTTTTATGTACTTAACGAAGGTATCCTATTTAAACTTCCGAATAATGATTATTCACTCCAACTAAAATAATTTCGGAATCGTCGAGTCTAAAACAAACAAAATGCGTAATAACTAAAATCTATGCTCCTGGTTGGAGCATTGATTTAGTTTAATTCAAGTTAAATAGCCTCAACAAAACTACAGTCATATAAAAGAATTTTGTTAGAAGCTGTGAAATTCAGAACTAACTAGTTCCCTTCAACATACGAGTATTTAAGTATACTCGTGAAATTCAATTTCAAGCTATGTCTCATAGCATCGAATGTCACCGCATTACTAGGCATTGACAAGAATGTCTACTTACAGATTGGTATAAAAAGGTTTTACAGTTGTACTGGAATGTCCTATCAATTTTGTCTAAGATATAAAGCCGTGCAGTTTCTTTGAATGATCACTGTATACCAGTGTCTTCATTGCAATAGTTTTAATGAAATAGTATTTTCGTAATCGACCCAGCCAACAGTTTCGGCACAGGCCATACATAGCCTAGGCCATATAAACCCTTTTTAACGGGTAATTAATTTAAACATTTAACATCTAAGTTAATCCTTAAATTTTACAATTTCAATGATAAATGTAATACCAAGTAGGAACAACTAAACCATTATTTAATTTCAAAGAGTACTAGAATAGAATGAGTATCAATTCTATTGGAGCAAAATATCTCAATATATGAAGCGTTATGTAAGGCACTCCAGTTTAATGGAGCGCTCGTATGTACGCCATGCACGAGGCTGCATCACAATGTCTATGCGTTTGTCACAAAGCTTTGCTTCGAGAGACACTCGATTTCCTTACATGGAGTAAGCCGCAAAATGTGTTAAATAAATGGCTCTTAGATTATGTGCTCTTAGGTTATTGTGCTTTAGAACACATGGGTAATCAGTGAAATGCAGGCCACAACATAGCATTGCCCATGAAACTATAATAATAATTATAACGTTATATAGATACTGTATTATTACGGTTTATATTTACTAAAAATTGTTTTAGAATTTTTAACTACATAAATCTTTACCTTAAAATTTGCATGCAATTTTGTCGAGAGAGTCCCTTCCCTGCTCATTATTCTTTTACTTTAAGGGAAAAAAAATAGATTTATAAGAAGAAAAAGTGAAAAAAATTGAAAAAAGACAAAAATCTATCGTTGGCTATCCCAGCCAACCATATGAATAGTGTGTATGTGTATGTGTGTATTTTTGTATGAATAAAAAATGAAAGAAAAGTGTGTGAAGCACATCGATAAATTTGTTTCTATGTGTTTACTATTGCTATAAGATTGTCCTTTGCTTGAAGGTTGTTTGGCTGAAATACGATGAGTCATAAAACCGCACAATTTACTTTGTTAGTATTTGTTTTTTCTTGAATTTACGAGACCAATTGTACAATAAAGAATGAATGACAGAACAAAGAACAATAGTAAAATTGATATTATTTTAAGATTAACTAAACTGCGACATATTTACTTAAGTTTTTGTTTTAGATTTTAATAATAAAATGAAAGCATAAAATCGTTGTTAAAGATAATAATCAAACTTCTTTTCAGCAATGTGCTCTCAACAGAAACATTGATAAGTCCTAATTAAGATAACAAGATTGAAAATAATAAGAATGTCCTACGCTCACTTGTTAAAAGTTTTCATTGTTCTATATTTTCACTTTCAGCGTTAATATTTCACAACTGTAGCTTCCGCCCATACAATAGCCCGCATTGTAAAGCATCGTTTATTATTCATCCACTAAATTTTCAGTACGATTATACATTTCAACAGTTGTTACGCGAATTTTTTAACTGCACTGAAGAATATTTCACTGAGAAATGCAGAAGAAGATTTTTTTTCTAATGACACTGAATTTTTAATAAGTTTTCACGATTTTTTATATTTAATATATTGAAGATAATTTATTTGAATGGCAACTCAACATTTAATTGACATTTATTTCAATACAGATGCGAGATATTCATCTTATGTGTAAACTTCAAACCCTATAATACCAATAAATTCCCTTCCCAAACTGTGCCATCAACGCTTTCAGCAGGAAGGCTTACTGGAGCCTAAAACAATCCTTGCGTAGGCAAAGGATTATCTAATAGATATGTGGACTCCGGACAAATAGACAAAATGTATGGGGCAGTATTTTCAACTTGAAATTCTGAATATCAAGTTTAATATTGGAATAACAAATAAAGCAAGCATTTTGTATGAATTTTACTGAGAATGTCGAGAAAAAAAAGGTTATAATAAATATTCTTATCAAAGCTTTTCGTTTGGAAATTTCATTTAATTCCCTTTCTCAATAGAACATTATAGGTATGTAAGGTTATAGGTTATATAGGGCTAATTACACAACTTGCAAATATATAAAAAAGCGCAGTTTTAGGGGTGATACCTACATATAACCTACGAGGAATTTTTACAAACGTTAAAATATTCAGAATTAATGATCGATGACAAACATTGTTTGGATGTTTTATACAATATTTCCCTCGGCATTTCTATGTACTAATTTGTCATTGTCACCGAAAATCGCTCCAGAATAGAATGGAACAATGAATTGGTACGCCATTTTGAGTTTTGGGCACGCAATTAAACAACTGCTCACATTGTTGATCAAATATATTGAACACATTGTTAGTCGAGCTTGGAAGATTTTACACAAAATAATATAATTTTTACAAAATACAAAACACCTGGATACATGAAGAGATAGGCGGTAAGCAATAAACTTTCGCAATTTGTTTCAATACCTTAGCTTTTTCCTTAGGTTAGGTACTTTCAGTAATAAAAGAGTATGAATAGATACATACATGTTTTTCGACAAAAAAAACTATGACATTCTATTAATTTAGCCCATAAACCTTAAGAATGATATAATTAAAGTCATTAATGTAACAGCAAATAATTAAAAATCACACTTCAATGTAATAAAACCGTATGTATAGCTTAAGCAGCTTAAGGGATAATATATCATTAGTAAATACAAATATTCAAAAATGTGTTGAAAGATTTAGCGTAGAGGTTTAACTTGTCGAGAATTCAGCTGTTTTCACCTTGCATTTTTATCAGATCGTCCATCCCACCCCGTCGAGATAACAGAAAATCCTCAGGACTAGAAAATACAAAAATACATTTTCACTTACAAAGGTTATGGTGATTTTCTTAAGTGGATTGCGGTTACTCTCAAAATATATTTTGGTTAATGCTAAGACACTAATATTATAAATGTGAAAGTGTTTTTTGTTAATTTGTCCTTCATTCACGTCGCAACAAAAACTACCCGAATGGAAAGAATAGAAGAAATTCGATTAGTTAGGCGGAACCATGGGCGGCCGACAAACTTGCTATGGCTTGGCAAAAAGACGCGGGTTCGAATCCCTCCTCCCTCCGTAGTGATCAATGTTTTTCTAATCTTTAAAAATTTCTCAAAGTAGACCTATATGAGCTAAAGTTAAATTTCCCAATTTTTTTAAGTTTACACAGGCAAATATTGATAACTTACCATAAAAGAAAAAAACTAGATACAAATCAATGACGTCATTTCACTAACCATAAATAAGGAAACGTATCTTTCCTATAGTAACATAATCTGTGTATCCAGGAAATGGGAGATACGAAAATCCGCCACATCTCAACGATAAGCACGATTGTAGACACAATAGTTTAGTTATGTACAAAAAACGAAAGAGGAAAACGTAATATACTCGTACTAGTTAACGTCCCTTCAAACTACACTAGGATTTATAGAAATATTTTTAGTATTATCTTATTTTCAAGATAGACAAAAGGCAGATGTGGGCGGATGCCTATCAATTATGATGTTTTATAAAATTAAATCGATGAAGACAGACAGACAGACAAGTGTCAAAATGAGTGAATACACATTGTAACTACTCATCATATCGAAATACTTCTGAAGGACAACAAAATAAAGTTGAGACTCTATTTTTCAGTCACAATAGTAAATTTAGGAGTGAAAATAAGACAATTTAATTAGGCTAAGTAAACATAAGGTACGGTAGCTAGTTAAAATAATACAAGAAGTGAAAATTTTGTGGATATCAAAATAAATAGCTCGACTCCCGACTCCATTTGATAATTGGGTACCTAGACTTTTCTCTCTAGATAATTAAGACGATATAATTAAATTTACAATAGATGCACAATATATATGTTCGCATTGTATGAAAACGGCAAAATATATTTGATATTGGAAAGAAATTGTAATACAATATATTAAAGAATGAGAAATTTTTTGTAAAAAAATTCCAGTATGATGAATACTTCAATGCTCCGTGCACATAAATAATAAAAATATAAATGTGCTCTTATCGAGGAAACCAATGTGTCATCGTCTTTGTTCGGTATATGAGCGTAAAACAATAGGGGTAATTGAGATCGCTGCCTACGACTCAGCAAAACTCGTGTACTGCCTGCGCAATATATCACCAATGGCTGACAGTGAGTGCAAAAAGACCAAGTGCATATTCATTGTTATTGAAAAAATTACGTCGCCTTCCTGCTTTAAAAAATTATGACACGCTTCCTTATTAATTATTATATTATTAAATTCAAAGTCTGCTTTTTTTACTAAATTATACCTATTATTTGGCCAAGAAATATAAGTGAATATAAAACATTTAAATACAAATTGTCTGTGATTTAAAGAGAGTAACAAGTGTTTACAAATTTCGAAACTAACTTTGATTACTTCAAATTGGCCAAAATAAAGCCAAACTAAAATGAAGTCGTGAACAGATCCGATTACATCAAAGACTGTCCCAACTCATAACGAAGTTAAACGACAGACACAAATCGCCGTCTAACTTCGATCTTTATTGTACAAAATTAGTGTAATTACTATGTACTGTAATGTAGTAAGTAGTATGTAGTAGTTAAATAGTTATAGTGATATGTGAACATTTAAATTTTTATTTTTCACAAGATATACGATCTCTTTATTAATATTCAACTAAATGTTATAATAATAATTAAATGTTCAGTGAGTTACACTAATAAAAATATCCTTAATGGCATACCAATTATATTCTCTAATCAAAACTTAACTTTAATTTTACGTAATAAAATTAACTCACACTTACTACAAATATCAAGGGAATTTTTGATTAAATATTAAAAAAATATATGTATGTATCAAGGAAACTGTCATCTCAATTTTTTTTTCAGATATCTCGAGTTTTCATAAACAGCATAAAGAGAAAGAATTCTTTGGTATACAAATAGCATCAACGTACGTAAAATTCTCAATAAATGAACGGAAGTCATTATAACTTGCGAATAAGAATCGGGAATTAAAATACCAGATATTAAATAGATATCTCGACTAGCTTCGAATTAGTAATAAAAAAAGACTAATGAGAATGAACTCAGACTGTGGAATGATAAAAATTAATCCGGACGGAATATTAAAATGGGAATTAAAACGCCGAGGGTTGAATTATTTTGTACGCTATCGGTTTATAACGCTAAAGAAGGGATATTTTTCTTATAAAATTAATCCGTCTTATTAAAAGTCGCATAGATTTGACTTATCTATACGAATATATGAAGCTGAATAGTTTGTTTGTTTACTTGAACACGCTCATATCAGCAACTACTGGGCCGATTTGGATGAAATCTGGTACAGAGATAGTTTGAGACCCGAAAGAACATAGGTCCGATTTGAAAATATCTTTCAGTGTTAAATAGTCCTTTTATGTCATTTTATTTGAGGTAGTTGAGCACGCTTCGACACGAATATGGCCAGCTCGCACCGGGAAAGCACCTGTGATTCGTTCGGTGAGTGGGGAGCCGGAGGCCCATATCCTTCCCAGTTCTTTCTTTATTACTCTCCATTCCTTTCATAATATTTTTCCCATTTATTGTCGGGAGTAATTGCAGACCTTACGCCTTGTATGTCTCCAAATATTCAAAGATTATTATGTGGAAGCATGGATGTGAAAGAACGTGCACGGAAATGCTCGGGGCAAAACTACTTATTTATAAATTCTGGCAACAAAATACGAGTTCGGATATTTTTCTATAATTATGGCATATTTCAATATGTAATGAAAAGGAATATGGAATTTATATTAACATTTTCTAATAATGGGTAAATTCAACAGATGAGTTCTGAATTATACTTCATTTATCTCGAAAATTTTGTGCCGAAAAAGTAATCCTATAATGTAATAATTACAATACAATGTAATTTACATCGTAGTTTGTGTCCAAAAATTTAACGAAAATAACATGTAAATTCTGCTTGTAGTATCAGCGCCATCTGTTCTTTATCTGAAGTACTAAATCGGTTACCTTGTGCCAACACGTAACGATTTTAAAATCGCAGCTATGTGTCATTCTTAACTTCTTGCTATTCGCTGTTTGCTCTATCATTGATCCATTTACACGCCGGTCATTGGTTAATAGCTGTTTGTTTTAAATTACAAAATGTTATAACCAATTAAAAATCGTCATTTATTTTACTGCTGCCACGTTATGTAGACCTCTAGTGTAAATGAAAACAAATTCTTTAGGTTCAAACTGTCATTCAAATGACTGTGTGAGGAGTGTATCCGCCTTTTGATTGTGGTTTTGTGAACAAAGTAAGTAAAAATGTACTTTTTCTATTTATTTATAACTCCCTTTATATCTTAATAATACATACATATGTGCGTTACATTTTAATGTTTGTAAGTTGGTCTCTACTGAAGTTGACGTCATTGATATCCATCACAAAACAAGATTTGTCTGAGCTATATTTCATTATAATGTAAAATAATGGGCACATAGTTCCTTTATTTGTAAGAAAATATTTAATTTCCAATCTAGTAGAATCATTCTCTTAAATCTCACTAAATTTACTGTATGAATTATCGTCAAATTATTTCTTGTTTTATCCCGATTATCATTTATCATTTGCCTTTTGTATTACCAACGATGTTTTAACAGCTATGTTAAATTTATTTTATAAACCTAAACATACACCATGAGATCCGCACTACCACATCGATTCAATTTTGTCAATTACCACACTTGCCTAATTGGTTTGATTACGAAAATGTGTCAGCTTCTTGCAATGTATAACGCCCTACATGATATAAAACTTCTTGCAATTCAGGTATTCACACAAATATTATATTTATCACGTTATGTGCATAGTCCTTACTTTTCTAGATAACACTGATAAGATAGTGCTTGATGTATCTCTAATACATTTCTACAAAATTAATAATCTGTTTTAATTTTGTTGTAGGTAAAGGGTCCACCATGACGACCCAAGTGCAAGCTTTATATGACTTCACAGGTGAGCCTGGCACCACTGAAATGTCAATAACATGTGGAGAAATCTTAACATTGATAAATACTGAAATTGGGGAAGGATGGTGGGAGGGAAGGAATTCTAAGGGCGAAACAGGCCTATTTCCTGCTGCTTATGTGAGGAAATTAACCCAGGAAGAGACTGCTCCTACAAAAATGGCTCCAGCGGCACCGAGATATGACCAAGCTGCTGATGAATGGGGTGACCAACAGTATAGTGCTGGGGATAACAACTACCAAAGAGGTACATCTCATGATGATGGCTGGGACGATGATTGGGATGATGATACCTACTCAGAAATTGGACCAGCATCTCAACAGAAATCACAGTACAATCAACAGCCATTAGCACCATTACCAGGCATGCCTATTAATGATTATAACCAACATATTGATGATACTGCATCTACATTTGGCTCATCTGTTGGAACAGTTAGGAAAAATAAATTTGCTCCATCTTCGAAAGTCAGTGGAGAGAGCTACCTGTTAGGTACGCTCAATGTTGAAGTCTCAGATTCAGAGAAAGTTTACATTGTTCAAGATGAAGATGGTTACACCTGGTCTCCAATCTCACAACCATACAATGTTACTGTAGCATCACCTAAGAAAGAATCAAAGTTTAAAGGGATCAAGAGTTTTATTGCTTATCAATTGACACCATCCTTTAATAACATTCAAGTTTCTAGAAGGTACAAACATTTTGACTGGTTGCATGAGAGGTTACAAGAAAAGTTTACACTCATACCTATACCGCCTCTACCAGACAAACAGATATCTGGCCGCTATGATGAGCAATTAATTGAGCGTAGACGGGTTCAACTTCAGGAATTTGTTGATTGGATGTGTAAGCATCCAGTGTTGTCCAAATGCGAGGTATGGCAGCATTTTCTTACTTGCACTGATGAGAAACGCTGGAAGGCTGGTAAAAGGCAAGCCGAAAGGGACAACCTGCTAGGCTTAAATTATTGTGTATCTCTAGTTGTACCTGAAAAAGCTTTACTTCAATCACAAGTAGATCACATCACCGAACAGTGCCACACTTTCATTGGTAGTATGGATTCATCAGTCAAATCAGTAACCAATATGTGTCTCGCACAAACAAAGAGATTCCAGGGCCCATACAAAATTGACTGTCAAAAGACAGGTGAAGCATTTTATAATTTAGGAAATGCATTAAGTTTGGATGAAGGGACAATCGTTTCTACATCTAAGCTTACGTCAGCTATTAAAATGACAGGAGGAGCTTATATTGAAATAGGAAGAATGTATGAGGAGCAGCCGAAATATGATTGGGAACCATTAGGGGATAAATTTCATTTATACAAAGGAATTGTTGGGTCGTTCCCCGATTGCCTTGGAAATCATAAAGCGGCGGTTCAGAAGAAAAAGGAGTGCGAGAGATTAACAGCTGAGCACAAAATGGAAGTTGCACAATTAAATGAAGTTTTACGACGAACCGACGTTATATCGTATGCCCTTCTTGCCGAGATTAACCATTTTAAGAGTGAGAGAACTGTCGATTTGAAGGCAACTATGCAGAAATTTTTAAGGCAACAAATAACTTTTTATAAAAAAATAGTTGAGAAGCTAGAAACAACACTTCATCAATATGATGAATAGACTGTGTTGAATATTCAAATGTGCTATATTCAAGCTATGAGTACACTGAAAAGTATTCAAAATGGACTTATGAAATTTTTATGTGTAACAAAATTAAGCGTTTGAATAATCCAAAGGATTTGTACTAGATATATAATCGATAAAATGTATATGTGATGAAAATTGACTGAACGTCATTATAAAATACACAATTATAATTTTTTATACGCTGATAAAATCTGTACATATACAAATTTGCGCTTTTCGCCATTTCTACGGTATATTTTTATTTTTTGTTATGGATAGTTTTAAAGTTGTACTAATTTTCAAATATTTTGAGACATGTATGTTTATAGGTTAATAATAATTGTTGTAATATTCCATTTTATAAATAAGGTTTCTATAATAAATGATCATTATGTTCCTGAGTGTTTTTAATACAAATTTATACAAAATAAACCTGTATTATTTCTGTGAAGACCTTGACCTTATGAAATTGTAAGTATGATGAATTAAATATTACAAATGTGGACTTGCAGAAAGCCTAAATTAATTTTTCTTTTCAGGATCTGGGTCAGCGTTAGCCTTGCATGATGAGATAGCCAATATCAACAATTAGTAGTGTAAGGCAATCTATAAGGCTAAGAAATAATAATAGCATTAAAATATAATGGCAAATGAAAAGAAAGACGGTAATGCACTCTTAGCAAAGAAAAAGAAAGTGAAGCCACGAAAATCAAGAGATGCCGATTGTTGCAGTGTTAACTTCCTCAAGTGTGTTCTACATATTTTTAATGTCCTGTTCCTGGTGAGTATTTGAGTTATTTAAACATTTGATTTCTCCATGAACTAAACTGGTCTGGAATTTCTTGACCCAGAGGTCAGCACAAGGCAATTTATTACTTACATTCCCGTCCATAATTGGCAAAATTTGATCAAACCTAGTCCATATCCGCCATTTATATTGGAAAACAGATTCTTGCGTAAAGGTGATTGCCTGAAAAGAAGCCTGATTTTGGCTATAAGCTTTGTCTGTTATGTAAAAAGACAAAGTTAGCAAGGTTTCTGTCCCTTGTGAAAATATAAAAATATAAATAGCTATTAGGTTGCCAAGTTCGAAATAAATAAATACATTTTGCACTTAAATATTTTTATTCTTTTCAATATGATAAATTACTCTTAAGACACAAATAGTCAGACAATAATCACAAAGCAAACAAAAAAAATATTTATGAAGGTTGTATAAGAATTAATAATATCAGCTTTTAAAATATACATAATTTTTAAATATTCAGCCAATTAAGCAATTCATTCGGGCATAAGATTAGAGAGGATTATGAGTTTAACCACAAGGTCACAATCGGCTGTACCTACTCTCGTTCAAAAGTGAATTTTCAAAATTTTTAGCATTAAACACATTAGTCATGCATGATAATTCTTGATTGTTAGCACACAGTAAGCGTGTAATAATAATTCTCATTAGTCTAATTATTAAGACATATTGTTTAGTAGACTGGTGCTAATAAACAACTGCATCTCTTTAGAAGCATAGTAATGCTTTTCCTGTAATGACATACCATAACTAGCTTTCATGACCATATTTATTTTAATGAATGTTACACATTAGAGTTTAATAAATAAATATTAATTGCGAGATATTACGATTATACTCATATAACGGGATGAGTCCCGTTCACATATAAAATAATCCATGTAAAAAACTAATTTTGATTTGAAATATTTCATATAACAATCTAAGAAAAAGATCACATTTCCTGTAATAATTGCAAACACCAAATCTTTAAACCTGTACGTTCTTTTTTATTAGGTTTTGTAGTATTAAAAAACAATCATGGCTCATAAATACTGTTTTATTCATCGGAACATCCGTTCGTCTACAATAATATAATAACTTGTTACTTATGTCGCCCCCTCGCCGACACTATTCTAAACAGCCCTATTCCAGATATTTCTGGATCAATTTCATTGTCATATTCAAGGGTAACGTACCCAAAAACTCCTGAATATTTTATTAGACTTTTGAAACCATATATCTTCAGTTTGCAGGTGCCGGAGTGTTCATAGTAGGCGCATGGACGATCGCGACTAGGCATCGATTCGTCCCACTTCTTCCAACGTTCACCTACCCAGCTATCTCCTACTTATTATGTATAGCTGGGGCTCTAGGTTTACCGCTTTGTGGTCTTGGCTGCTGTGGACTGAAGACTGAAAACAGAACTAGCTTGTTGTGTGTAGGTACTCTTTTAAATAATTAAAAAATAATGTCCATAATAAAAAAGTATTCGCCTGATGTATGGTTGGTTCGATGAAATTGCAAACTGCCAGTTTCGTTCTAAAATAAACCAATTAACGAATTGACGTAAAAATCCTGGTCGATATATAAACTTATATCGAATGTAAACACAGTTGGAATTTGCAAATAATATTAAACATTTTTTATTAAAGAGATGAGATGGCACGAGGCATGTCTGTATACAAATATGTCAAGATTTTACTAAATTGGTAACCTTGAAATCACGCGTTAATTAGACAAACAACTACAGAAAGTGATAAATTCCCAAATGAAAATGTAGTTCCATCAAAGTGGAAAATACCTATAAGTATGTTCAAATTTATGGTGTAATTATATGCACGAAATATCGACAATCTATCTATATATATAAAAAAGAATACTTATTTCCCTTGGTCACGGCATCACGCTTGAACGGCTGAACCGATTTAAAAAATTCTTTCACCATTAGAAAGCTGCAATTACACTGAGTGACTTAGGCAACACGGGTGAAACCGGGGCGAACAGCTAGTTTTATAAAGTTCAACAAATTTTTGCCTTACCGTATTATAGATTTTATATCTGAAAAATATCTGATCAAAATACGAGTGTTAAATGCAATTTGCTTCCATACTTAGAGATTTCACTTATCCAACTTGCGTTGATTCAAGCAAGGATAAACAAATCTATACTGCTACTTTTCGCCGCAGTTATCCCGGGTCAACCCGGTCGACACTAAGACTAGCGGCTGGTAATTAATAAGATCACACTCTACCTAGTTAGTCTGTCAGAATAATTCTTATATCTAATAATTGTTATCCTATAATCTTCCAGTACACCTATTTCCTACTCATCACGTTCATCCTGGAGGTGGGTGCTGGTGGTCTAGCGTATTACTATGAAGTGGCAATAGAGGAAGAACTACGCAATGAGCTCAATTCCACCTTCATCACCAACTATGCGCTGGATACCGTGGTTACTGATGCTGTAGATACGATGCAAGTAGAGGTAAGGGTATAAAATTTTACCAAAACTTCCAAATAATCAATTGAGACGCATCATATCTTCGGATTTAAATATGTACTTGCAAAAACTAGATGGTTATGTAACGGGAACCATTAAAAACTTATATCCTGCACGCTCGCCTGGTGACGATACCCGACTCTGCGATTTTAAGTCCGTGGTCCTCACCAAGAGTTCACCAGTGAGCCACCAATGCTTTTATAGCCTTAAGTAATTTATCCAGTTTCTATCGTGAAGAGCCACCAAGAAACATTTCATATTTTCAGTTTAAATGCTGTGGTGCTGGCCGGTATTCAGATTGGCGCAAAAGCGCGTGGCATGAGCATGACCCGCGCCTGCTGGTGCCGGACTCGTGCTGCAAGACCGTCACGCCTCGCTGCGGGATGAGGGACCACCCATCGAATATATACTACCATGTAAGTTAAACTTAGAAATGAAGTACAAGATATAGGGTTTTACAGCTTCCTGACATTGCACTATTTGATATTTCAAATCCATTTGCATAATTAATATAAAAATAATTTTAGTTTTTTTTTATGCATACTTTTAACAGATCATTTTACATACGCATTATTCAGATAATCTGAAAAAGAGTTTATATGTGGTAATTTTCAAATTTATTCAGCCAAATTTTCTGTTTTGGTCGATATATGTAAGTTTGTATAATAATTTCATTCGCAGGGTTGCGTCCACGAGTTCACAAAGCACATCCGAGATCATCTCGTCATCCTGGCGGCTGTGGGGGTCGGTATGTCAGTCATCCCAATATTCGGTTTCTTTTTTTCGTGTGTTTTGTACGTTAAAATAAAACATGTGATTGACTGACCCCGGCCTAAGGCTACCGCCGCAAAAAATCGTAAGGTTTTCGACAAATCAGCGTCCGCCGGTGACCTGTCAAAACCGACCAATCGGAACTCGTATCGTGCACCGAAGTTTCCAGAAAGTTCTAGAACTAAGCGAACTGTCAGACGCACGCCATGTCCACTACATTCAAATTCAGAAAAAAGCAACATACCCATATCCACTATTAGCGATAATGTTAGTATATAAATATAAAAACACTTTTAAACATTGGGTTTGCGATTAAACTGTTAGCACAACATTCTTTTTGTATGTATATTTTTCTAATGTAAACATTTTGTTACTATATTAAACTTAGCATGTGGTAATCCTATTTAAGAATTGAATGTCTAATGCTTGCAAAATAAAAATTATGTACGTGTAGAGGTTAGGAACAATGCAATCGAAATCATAATAGATTTAGTTGTAAGAGATGACGAAATCTCATGAAATATCATCAATTCATACCTTGTGTTCAATGAATGTTATAATGTCATAGATATAAAGTTGTTTGTGGTGTAGTGAACTAAAGTGTTAGTAGTAACTGTGAACGAATTTATATTTTAATATATAAGCATGAGATGTTACACTGAAAATGTCATATAAATGTAAATGCAAATAACTTTCTTAAACAAAATTAAGAAACAAATATCTATCTATTTATAAAAAAAAAATAGCGAAGCGAAAATAGCGAAAATATTGCAATTAATTAACTTATACTTATAACTACATAATTTTTGTAATATAATAAATTATGCTATATCCCACAGTGAGTCATAATGTTTTATCTTATTTATTTTTAATGTGATTACATCTATATGACATTGAATATATACAAAGGTGCTATATTGTTATCAATACCGTTTAATTGTGTACTTAAGTCTAGATTGTATTTGATAAGACTTTGGTGATAGTCAATGTATTATGTTTTATACAGGTATTCGTTAATGGCTACTTCTAATTGGCTAATTCGAGATCAGTTTTTATTTGAATATAAGAACCGATGCTCTTTATGCTTTATATTTCTTCTATTCACATTTAAAATTTCAATTAGCATTTTAATCTTTAAAACGTGATTTTAAATCATTTTTAACTATTATTTGTTTTTAATTCTGTCTCATTCACATACAAAACCAAAGTTTAAAAGAATACAAATTGATATAACTATTAACAGTAAATTTATTCAAAAGCTCCATTATTTGTGACCTCTACCATTTTTAATCCTAACACGTATGCTAATTCGAACATCTGTATAAAATGCGACGTAACCATCACACTGTTATTGTTACCAAAGCTAATGTGCCTTACATTAAATTAAGAAACGTAATCGTTTATAATTATTATTATTCGTATGTATTTTAGAATATTTATAATCTCGTTAAAGATCTGTTTGTTTAATGAGTTAGTTATTAACTTTATTTATTGTGTATTGTATATTAAAGTCGTAAAACTTTATTTTGCATTGTAGTCTTCTAGTTTACTGAACATTGCAATCAATGCAAAGGCAATATGTTTCGCCAAAAAATAATTATAATTTTAGTTTTACGGGTGTATGTACTTATACAAGAATTCTCACACGATATAATATATTGGTTCATTTCGTTGTTTAATAAATTTTTTAACTGAATACTTGTTTTTATTATACTGCACTTATTCTGCTGTGGGTTCAGAATGAATTCCATGTAGTTAAGACTATTAGTTAATACTCAGTATTCAGGATTTTCCCATAAGGATAAAGGGTTTAATAATTGTGCATTTTTTACATTTTAAATAAGTTTAAGGTATTAGTACACTTACGTAACACATTATTTTTACTTAATAAACTATATTGTTTTAAACCTTTATATATTTATTTTCATATATTTCTTCTTCTTCGTATATACTATTGTGAATATATAGTTTTTTATCTATTATATTGTTTTACACGTGTTATAACATTATTCATAGTATTTAATCTTTCGTATAAAATTTATGCTCTGCCCTACTCCTCTCCTCTATCTAATTTCTCTCCGTACATCTGGTTGTCTGGAAGAAATCGCTATATAGCGATAAAACCGCCACTTGTTTAGATTGTAATTATTGTAAGTATTTGCAGTTATATTTTATATTTTTTAGAGCAATAAAGAATAAATAAATAAATAAATTTTTAGTACAGTTGAATGTCTGATTTAGTCTTTTACGAATTTGTGTTCAACATTAAATATAAGGTGAACGACTTTTAGAAGGCTATTTATTCTAATGAGTTTTATTTTTATAAGCAACCATCTGTTTTTCGATTATTCATTATTTAAGAAAAATGCATCGTATTATAACATAATACTATACTAGATATTTATAAGAACGCTATGTCAATGCCCAAACATGTGTCAGAGAATCCCAGATGATAAATGAACTGATGATTCGTGTGATAAAAGATAGTAAGTGTATTAACATATATTTATTATTTATTACTGTTAGAATTACGAAAATCCTGATTTCAGCTCTCTATTATTTAACCACTATATTAAGCTATGTCTATTATAATATTTTTTACCAACAATTAAAATAAATACAGGCACATGCATATAAATAATTAGAACGTCTAGAAAGTATGATGTTTTTAAGTTCTTTATGCACAAAAAGTTATATTTATCTATGTAACAAGGCATTTCGATAGCTCCGTAGCTACGATTACATTTACATTTTAAACAATTGACAATTACCTAACTGATTGCTTATTATGAAGTTTTATATTTATTTCACTTTTTATTACATCATCATAATATTGCCTGTACAGAGCGATTGACCATCAGTCTAATAATTATAATGTCAATTAAGTAATGATCAAAAGCATGAGATCATCGCTTATAAGATTCTTCGTACAATTACATTATTTTACGACGGAAATTAAGTACTGCGTTTGCAAATCATTAATTAAAAACATAAATTAATTGTCGTTCTTTAAGATTCCATATTTCATAACATTTTATCTACGTATAATGTATTAATAACAAGTTATATTAATTATATTATATTGGAAGTATATGTACATTAAGTTTTCATAATAGATATCATTTGAAAAAATATATAAAATATTCTTTGATTTTATGGCAATGATAGAACGTAACCTTTCTATCGAGTCACGATGAATTTTAATACGTAAGGTCTTCGATATTACTTTCGGATCTCTCTACAGAGTTCGTAAGTATCTTATGAATGATTTCCATATCTCCACGGCCCACACAAACAAAAAAATGACTACAAAGCTCTTAACAAAACATAAACAATACAAGGCATAATGTTTTACAATAATTAGACGGTGTATGTTTTAAAAAGTTAAGGATGCGCATACTTTCCAAGATAATAAATATCCTACTCATATTTGTTTTTTGTCCTTCGTTGCAACTTGCCCGGTAGAAATGGTCGTACAACCGAAAATTGCAATTTTTATTATGCATAGGTTTACATCATTTGTACATAATGGGATTAAGAAATACGTAAATAAACTAATTAAATAACAATAAAAGCAATTTTCAGTTTAACGACGTTTCGTTTTTTTTGTTAGGGAGGTACATACATACATAATGGCCAAATTTTACAGTCACGCTAATTAATACATTAACTAATTAGGAAACATTTTGCTTATATTTGTTATAACTTATAAGTGGGTTGCAAAGAACTTTTATCCCAGTTTAAAGAAAACTAGTGAAGTGATCTATAAGTACGTTCTTTTAAACGTTAGTGATGGCGAAAGTTTTTTACATTTTTATTTTCTTCACCATTTTTATAAATACTGTGCAATCTTCACAAACTATTGTGGTTTTACGTCGTGTGCCGGTTCAACAGAGATGTCATGAAAATAGAAATTATAACATGTTTAATAATGTAAGACTGAGAGTACCAATACCATCAATTATCAAATCGCATCCTGTAAGAAATCCCATACCGCGTCATGAAAACATTTTATTAATACCTCATTCGAATCGTTTTATAGAAAATACGGTCATGAGGCATGAGCATGCCCCTAATAAAAATGTCATGAGGTTGGTGCCAATGCAAAAACGAGTTAGACAACCTCCAACTTTCACGACATATTCTGGTCGGTCAACGAATCGCCCTCAATATGACAGCCTAGGTCAAGTTTCAAGTAAAACACTACCTAGTACTGCTTACACTAGTCTGTCAACGAATAGCCCCGAATATGACAGATTAGATAAAGTTTCAAGCCATGCCCTATCCAGTACTACTACATATTCTGGTTTGGCAACGAATCTACCTCGATATACCAGTCCAAGTCAAATTTCAAGCAATAGCCTACTCAGTACATATTCTGGTCTGTCAACGGATGCGCCTCAATACAGAAAAGTTTCAAGTAATCCACCCAGTTCTGATAACCCTGGACTTGGCAACATTGACATTACTGCAATGCCAAACGATTCACAGGCATCAACTGTAGAACCAGTTAGAAGCGATGACACCAACGACAAAGATTATGGCGAATATAAAATAGACATTCGCGGTGATTTAATATATTGATATATCATTTGCATATAAAACGTTTCTTTTAATTAAAATGACTACAAGGACAATCTGTAAAGATGTATCCATTTTTTTAAATACACAAATATTGATCTGATTGTTTATTAAATATAATTTGTTTTATTTATTTTCGAAGAGTGAGGTTGTGGTACCGTGCATTATCCTCTTCACTTTATTTAAGCAAAATTATGTTTATTAGAACAGGTTTATTCAAATACGAATCTGCTTGGACCGCGTCAGTCGACCGGGAGTCACTTTGCTTCGCATAACGTGTCGGTCTTTACATAAATAGTGCTTGAACATATTCACTATGAAAATTAAATCGACAATATTTATTTTTTTAATTGCTGTTTGGACTTGCAATTGCCATCTGCGGCTCCTTGGTGACATCTTGACAGGTGCTCATGATAGAATACATTCTGGAATTCAAAATGTGGCGGGTGCAGTATTAGGCCACGTTGGCGCGAATGGACAGAGACGACCCGGACCAGATTACCAGGGTGGTTATAGTTCAAACAGACCAGGAGATACAGTTGTAGTAGTCATAAAAGAAGAAGATAATAACAACAACTATAGACCAACCGAGAATCATTTTCAACGCCCCAACGGACCCCCATATAATCAGCATGGCCCATATAATAATAATAATAATAATCACTATGGCCCTCCAGATAATAATAATCCGCATGGCCCATATAACAATAATCCGCATGGCCCACATAACAATAATCAGCATGGCCCACATCATAAAAATCCGCATGGGCCACATAATAATAATCAGCATGGCCCACATAATCAAAATAATCAGTTTGGCCCACATCAAGAAAATAACCATTATGGGCAAAATAACCAAAGACCTAATTATAATACTCCAAATAACTTTATAAACAGACCACCTAATAGACCTAACTATGGAAATGACTATCCTAATTATCAAAATCAAGGAAATGGAAACTACAATAACTACCCAAATAATCAACAACAAGGTAATGACTATGGACAGAATAACAATGGATATCCTAACAATCAAAACAATAACTATAACCGCCCCAATTATAACAATGATAGACCCGATTTTACTGGAAACCCTAACCAACAAGTTGATTCAACGATTCCATTTGACAAAACAACTCATACCCCTGAGAATCCGTCAACGGAGTTTATTTCTAAGAAACCAGACTATCAGCCTAAAGAGGAAACGACAAAAAAACCAGTTGACAATGATGCACCCTTTTTCGTTCCCCTTAATCCTAATGAATACTCGTATGGTGGAAATAAAATCAACATAACAGACCCAAAAAGGGATACAAATAGCAACGCAGAACCCGAAGATGAAGATTTTAACATTGACATTAGAATTAAAGACGAGTAAACCATAAGTTTTATATTACATATGTAAGTATTCAAATAGCATTTGTATTTTGAACTCCAATAAATATATTTTTTATAACAACCAGTCGTGTTTAATGTGTTTTACAAATTAGCTCGATCGATGTAATTTTAGAGAATATTCTTATAAGAATGCAGATAGACCAATCAAAAATGACATTGTGCTATTTTTATAATTTCGGTGAATTACAATCGGAATATTTGTATGAAGTACTTTTAATAAGTGGAACTTAATCAAAGGAAAATTACTTACATAGTAAAATGTAATTAAAGCAATTAAACATAAAAATAAAAACCCATAGAATAAAAGCGTATGGTCTCGAATACAATTTTTAATTAAATATATTTGTAATAGCATTTACAAACAAAAGAATTACGCAGGTTATAAGTACTTGTTTGAATTAAATATGACGTGTAAGGTATTTTTTCCATCTTACGTCGGACATAAAAAGATGAGTAATCAAAATATCCAAGTAATGTCCGCAATCACTATTTACGTCAATATATAAATGATAATAATTGATACTCTATTTTATCCTTCTTAGACAAAAATCAAAATATCGATAACACGCTTATATTATTTCGGATAATTAATCTAATTAAAGCGGGATATTTATAGTAAGTATGACATTTACAAAACAGACAAACTGATGTATCTATATTGTGTTTTACGTACAAGGTCAATGTTTATGTATCTCGTAAGACTTCCTTTTTTATTGTACTGTTCACGAAGTAAATTATGAACGTTAGTTCTCGTGGCCTTAAGAGCAAAAAGTGTAAAACAAGTAAACCTAGCGTAACTACTTATTACGCGATTGACAGTCCCTCGATGTGCACATTTTGTTGCTTATTTTTAGAAGGCATTACTTAGTTCTTACCATGTACGACCTTTCCATCTACATATATACATAATATATGAGGCGTACAGGAAAATCAACGGTCATGTTGAATCTAGTTATTTTCCTGTGGTCACTGTCAGTGAATTATATTAATAGCCAGGATATCGTTGTCACTCAAGTTATAAGAACAGAAACATTGTACGTCCTACATCCGTCTCGAGATAGCGGTTCTGTGCTCCGAGACGATTCCGATCAGAACGTTTATTACCACACGGATAATCTCAACATATCCAATACTAAACATCCGATAATATCAAGTACCAAGTATAATCCAACACACGCAGGACATAACACGAATCATCACCGCTCTAATATAACGGAAGACAACTATAAAACAATGGCTTCAAAGAAAACTGATACGAAACAAGATAAAGCAAATGAAACCAGTTTCAAACTATCTACAAAGAAACCAATCGACGAAAGCGAGGGAAATGAAAAAAAGAAATCGACGATTCCTCCGCACCCGAATAATATAACTGATGATGACAACATCTCTTTCGAAGACAGATCAGCTTTCAGTGGTGATCAGTGCCCCACAGGATATACAAGAGTGAATGACAAATGTGTGAAAATTGATAAGTAATAAAATTTATTTATTTGTGAATGTAAGTCTATCGAATGAAAGCAATAAGTGGTAAAAAATAGATAACGTAGGTACCTATATTAAAAAGCAGGAAATACATGAATTGAAAAATTTTATAATTTTTTTCCTTTTTTGTAGCTTAAGACCAGACTCGCGGGCTTACAAAGGAATTAGGAATTACCTACGTAACGAGCCATAGCCTGGTTTTACCAGATTGAAACGATGTGTGATTAAAGTACCTTTATTTTACTTACTCGCTGCACGTGTCTGCGCGCATAAAGAAAAAGATAGACAACCCCCGTATCCCCTCATAGTTTCCGATAAGATTTTCGGAATAGAAATTATTCCATGTCCTTTCTCGGGTCTCTAATTATCTCTGTACCAAATTACATCCGAATTCGCGCAGTAGTTACTGAAGAAGTAGGTGCCTATAATAGTTGGTAAGCAGTTTGCTAGGTCTGGTATATTATACGTAGTTAGGCACTATCTTAACGTTTCAGTTAACCATATACTATTTATGTTTAATAAGCCAATTACGTACACGACAAACAGGATATCATATAATGGAACAATACAACAAATTAATAATTAATTGATTTATGAGAACTCTTGATTAAATTTCATCTTGTACTGCAGCTATCGCTACTAAAAATAATTATTTAATTTCTTTATTGATCACTACATAGTATAAAATAAAGTCGCTCTCCGTCATCTGTGTGTCTGTATGCAGAGATCTTTAAAATTACGCAAGAAATTTTGATGGTTTTTGTTTCATAGATAGAATTAATTATCAAAAGGAAGATATATGTGTATTTTTCGTGTGTTATTGCACCCGTGCGAAGCCAGGGCTCACTCATTCTTATGCAGAGTATAAGATAATATAATACTAGTTTAAAATAGAAACTTATACTTACTTATGTAAGAAAAATTATTTAGTCCTGGCGATCCTAAAGGAATCGGTTACATACAAACATACAAGCATATTTAACATACAGGTGAAGCTAATGAAAGCCTGTTAAAGAGACAGATTAATCTCAAGACCGGGATTAAATTCGAACCTAAACATAATATAATGCCTAAATAAGAGCATGTATTTATCTCTCTAAGTTCAAATATTAAAATACGTTTTGCTAGCACTGTGTTCGAGGAAAATTTTGCTTTTATCATCTGTGTCCAAAAAGATTCCCAAAAACAAAACGATGCTCGGTTATTCATTCTAAGTACAAAATTAGTACAAAGTCAAATTCAACACAAAACCTTTTTACTGGTTTCAACAAACACTTGTTTATCATTCATTTCAAGTACTTACAGGCCTGCCACAGCAACGCAACACGGTTATTAGGTTTTCGAATGCAAAATAAAAAAAAATACCAAATAAATTACCAATTAGTTACTATTTTTTACGACTTTAGACGTTTATATTTTGTAAATTATTCATTTTAGCAAACTCAAGGTCATTAGAAACCTCTATTTATTTTAGGCTATAATATGATTTCATTTACGTATTGCATATTCCGATTATTGGTCTATCACCATATAAAATTTTGATATAATTTGCGCAATGTTTTTTAGGTGCTTGTCGCATAATATACAAATACAAAAAAAAAATTCTAAACGTTGTTTTGGGGTCTATGAAACTTCCATATGGAATATGTATATGTATATGTATATAATAACTGTTTTTAAAAAATATTTAATGTACAGAAATGTTTCGGTTACTGTTTTATTACATTTGTATGATATAGATATTTAACGCTCTTGATAGTCTTGCTATAATACCGTATGACAAAAAAGTAAAGGAGTTTTCTAGCTAAGCATATGTTATTAACGTAGTAAGTTATTTAGTAATCTTCGATACCTATTGTTTGCTTATTATATGTAGCTACTACTTACATGGTAATACATATTTTTTATTTATTTGTATTTAATAGTAGCCATTATAAATTCTTATAGATGGGTACATTAGCTTACATTCCATGATATCCTCACAGCATATTAAACATATTTTGCAACGTGTTTTATATAAAGATAAGAAATAAATAAGTAACTAAGTACTTGTACGAAGATCTAGTTGCATCATTGTTATATCGCTGGTACACAGTCAATAAAAGTTGTACGTATCCATACTTTTGATCCCTACTAATATCATAATTAATGAGAACGTAAGTTTGTTACGTTTTTACACCAAAACTGCTCAGCCGAATTGGATACTATTGGAATGCGATAGTTTTAATCCCATATATTTAACGGGGAGTTATGCGATAAAACCTCGCGACTATCTTTTCTTTTGACTACTCGAGCGAAACCGCGTGTGTAAAGTCAGCAATGAAGTGATAACTGACGATGAAGATTTGATTGATTGCTTGTAATGATTTCTAATTTTACTCAAAAACTACTGAACGATTTTCAAAACTATTTCACCAATACAATGCTACCTTCTTGAGAGACGTACTTAGACTGTATTTTATTTTATTTTTATCTGGGGTCAAACCCGGATGCAGCCGGGACGAACATTGAAACTTGCATTGAAATTTGAAAATTATTTTTAATAACCAATATTAATTAATTATCATGTAAATTGTTAATCAACGATGCAAGTCAGTCATGCGGTATGAGAGAGAAAACGAAGGAAAATTTATTGAATTGTAAGTAGCGGAGTTATAAATAAAACGCATTTATGAGACTAAATGCTTTACCAGGTAAGTACTTTCCTCAAATGGTTTTGATACACATTAAATTAAAAAAAAATAATATATATTAATATAAATGTAAGAACAAAAGTAACATACAAACAAAGTTTATGAAATAAATGAAATTACTAAGTGTAGGTACCATATAAAAAATAAAAAGCACAGAATAAATCCAGTACAATATCATTAGGAAAATTAATTAGGCTAATGCTAGAAGAATCAATGAACTTCTAAAATCCACAAACGATTTTCCAAAAAAGAGAAGCAAACATCCATATTCTATAAATTCTCAAAAGCTTATGTATTTATACCAACTGTCAGTAGGAAGGATGTTTCTCTTAATTCTAAAGTTATTATTGCACTTATTTCAAGCTTTCGGCGTTAAATCTATAAAACGAATCTTAACTGTATTACGGACATTACCCAAAGGATTGGATACTACTAAGTGAACTAGCGTAAACCTGTTTACTCCTTTAATTTTTTTTTTTTTTTTGTAATAATGCTTGCTCGCAGCACAGTTGCTCGTTATTAAAAAAAATGGGGTTCACCTGATGGTTAGCGATCACCACCGCCTATGAGATATTTTTAAAGAATAGGATAAATTTGATCACGAGGTGGGATTCGCACCCGCGTCTCGTTCAATTCTATAATTTCAATGCTATAAAATAAAAAAATCAACCGGCTATGAACATTAATAGGGGAAGGGTCGTGCAAATGCGTCGCTCAGTTTTAAGGGGTAGAGAATTGACGACGGGAAGAAAGCTATCGACTGAGAAGGGTGAGGAAAAAGATAAAGAAGGACGAAAAACAGTAGCATATAGTTACACGACGATAGATTATACATACGACGACCTCCTGTGAATTGTGAATTCATACCGAAGCGTGCTCGACACCCATACTCAAAGTATTACCCGTGACATTAAAACGACGTAGGATTTTTACTTTTTACGCAACTATAAACAATACAATTAATTCTTCAATCGAACTCATGAATAATAAATTATCGTGCACACACAAAATGTATACATATTGTCTCATATATCACATTTTTTATGTACTAATGTCCGTACTCGGTATAGTTGGAAAGTGTTTGCGTGATGCCACTGTAAGCCGTTTACACGCATTTACGTCTATTTAATTTGCAATTAGGAGTAATTAAGAAGTAAGGAAGTAAAAATAAATACTACGAACTTGTTAATAAACTATTGTTTGTTTTATGTTCTTGAGCCATGAAATTAAAATTCATTCTCCTTGGTATATAGTAGAAGCAAAATATGCAGGAGAGAACAAACTACATGTTATAATTTATTGGATCACTCACTCTGCTTTTGAAAAAGTATTCCTGAAAGTATAGCGCACCCGGCTATCCAGTATTTAACCGTAATTTCAAGAGTGTATGTAGAGATTTTTTAAACAGAGAAGTTAATGAAATTTCATGTTTTTTTTTCCTATGTTTAATATAACATGGTTTAATAAGAAATTTAAACCGTATATACAGGTAAAATAAATGATTATAAACTATACTTTTAAAACAACATTTAAATATTATTTTAAGACAATAGTTTAAGATAGATAAGTTGTTCAAAGTTGCCACCATCACATCTAATATATGCTTTGGCCCTTTTAATGAATGACCGTTTCATGCTGCTTGCTTACTAGGTCTTATAAAATACAATAGACTAACTAAATAAATTGGTCCAGTTCATAAAGAATTTTTACTTAAATATACAGTTGACGAGATAATATCATCATCATCATCAACCCATATATGTTCCCACTGCTGGGACACAGACCTCCTATGAGGGTTCAGGCCATAATCCACCACGCTGGCCAAGTGCAGGTTGGCAGATGTCACATGTCGTCGAACTTTTTAATTCTTGGACATGCCGGTTTCCTCACCATGTTTTCCTTCACCTTTTAAGCGAGAAGCTTTTGACGAGAAATACGCATAAAAATTAAGTCATCTAAAAAATTCGTTAAGTAAAAATAAAATGGTAGTCCACGCGAGCGAAGCCGCGAATGGAAATAATCATGTAAAATGTTTAAAAAATATTTTTTAATTATTTATAAGTGAATAGTTATTTCAAAAAAAAAACAAAGAATTAAACCAGTGAAAGCTTAAAACACAGTTGCATGTTCAAACTTAGTAACAATTTGGCATTACAATCAAGCATTACAACTATCATGAAAAAACTACCAAATTGTATCTATTATATTAAAAAACGTGAACCCCCCAAAATTTTAAGATATTAGGGATTTCATAAATATGAAACTAGTAACCCCAAAAGTAAGCTGCCAGCACTGATAGCAAACAATGATATGTCAAATGACATCTGGAAATTGGCATTCCATTACCGGTTGACATTTGTAGTTTCTCTGTCATGCAGGGAAGCCGCAAACCAAGTTTAACACATGGTAAAACGTGTTTTACAAAAAATATTTAATTTTTTAAATAATTACGAATCCTAAAAGTTGGTGAAAATCTGTCTCTAAAAATATAAAAATATCTATCATACGCATTCCACATAGGGTTTCGTAAAATTTACCCGGACCACGTGTACGGATGGAATAAGTGATTTTCAATAAAATTTTCCACCAATAACTTAAAAAAAGAAGTTTCAAAAGACGAATTAAGGGTTAGAGTACATCAAGCGTACATAGCGAAGCCGATACACGTGGGAAAAGTGAAAATGGCACACGCTGAAGGCGACCTTCGTGATGGGTTATCGGCACGAGAAATCTTCGCAAACAGCGAGGGACTCACTTACAACGATTTCCTGTTACTTCCTGGATACATTGATTTTACGGCTGAAGAAGTAGACTTGACATCGCCCCTTACGAAAAAGATTAATCTGAAAGCTCCATTGGTATCGACCCCCATGGATACGGTGACTGAAGCCGACATGGCCATAGCAATGGCTTTATGCGGTGGAATCGGTATCATTCATCACAACTGCACGCCGGATTATCAAGCTAACGAAGTCCATAAAGTGAAAAAATATAAACATGGTTTCATAAGAGATCCAGTTTGTATGGGCCCCGAAAATACTGTTGCCGATGTAATAGAAGCCAAAAAGAAAAATGGCTTTACAGGTTACCCTATAACGGAGAATGGAAAGTTAGGAGGCCGACTGATTGGTATTGTTACTTCGCGGGATATTGACTTCAGGGAAGGTGACCCACAACTGAGCCTTAAAGAGGTTATGACACCAATTGATGAAATGATCACAGCTCAATCTGGTGTAACTCTCCAAGATGCCAATTATATTCTTGAAAAGAGCAAGAAAGGAAAACTGCCAATAATTAATGGAGCTGGTGAGCTTGTAGCTTTGATAGCTCGCACAGACTTGAAGAAAGCTCGTAGCTATCCCAATGCTTCTAAAGATTCTAATAAGCAGTTACTAGTTGGAGCTGCAATCGGAACTAGAGAATCTGACCGTGAGCGCCTGAAACTTCTTGTCAGCAATGGTGTAGATGTCATAGTGCTTGATTCCTCACAGGGTAATTCCGTTTACCAGATTGAAATGATCAAATTCATCAAAAACACTTACCCTGATATACAAGTCATTGGTGGTAATGTGGTAACCAGAATGCAGGCGAAGAATCTCATTGAAGCAGGAGTGGATGCTCTTAGAGTTGGTATGGGAAGTGGTTCTATTTGCATCACTCAGGAGGTTATGGCTTGTGGATGCCCTCAAGCCACGGCTGTTTACCAAGTCTCATCGTATGCCCGCCAATTTAATGTTCCAGTTATTGCAGATGGAGGCATTCAATCTGTAGGTCATATTGTAAAGTCTCTAGCTTTAGGAGCTTCTACAGTCATGATGGGTTCGCTGCTAGCTGGTACATCTGAAGCCCCAGGTGAATACTTCTTCTCTGACGGTGTCAGGCTTAAGAAGTACAGGGGTATGGGAAGTCTGGAAGCCATGGAAAACAAGGATGGTAAAGGTTCTGCTATGAGCCGTTACTTCCATAAAGAGTCAGATAAGCACAGGGTTGCCCAAGGGGTGAGCGGCAGTATTGTAGACAAAGGCTCAGTGCTAAGATTCCTGCCATATTTGCAAACCGGAATGCAACATAGCTGCCAAGATTTGGGCGCGAAATCCGTCTCTAAACTACGTGATATGAGTTACTCTGGAGATTTGAGATTCATGAAGAGAACTTATTCTGCGCAATTGGAGGGCAATGTGCATGGTTTGTTTTCTTATGAAAAAAGATTATTTTAAATAGTCTTATATTATCCTGCTTTAAACATTTCTTAAGATTGTGATATCAATATATTTGTGCATTTCAGAAAGATATATTGTGTATGAAATAAGCAAAATATTCATAATAAGAGCATAATTATTGTTTTCTAGTATTTGTATATTGAGAAAATTTAAAATGAGTTGTTGACTGGTATATTTTTTGCTAAACAGAAGTATTTCATATTATTGTAAATTTTTAAACGAATATCACAATGTTCTTATATGTTATTAATTTTCTTAATAAAGTATGAACTTTAACTTTGGACTTGATTTTTATTTATTTTCAAAACAAGATATACTGTTTTACAGAAAATTTATCACATAGATTTTAAAAACCTTTTAAATAAAATTCAGAAATCCGATGGTTAATTTGCACTAGAATTTTAATATTTTTAACACCATTACATTGACCTCGCATGAGGTATTATTTGTACCTAATCAATGATGAACACAAATTAATTTATATTTCCTAATAATTGCCGAAAACAAATAAAACCAAGTCTGCATGTGACCTAACAATTATAGAAAAATCAGGTTATTCATAACGAATTCTATTCTACATGATTACTGGTATAAATTTAAATATATTTTTTTATATTTATAAATTTGCCCTAATTGGATATAAGAAATCCCATTACTTAATTTATTGAATGGCTTCGTGACCTGCCCTACATCCCTAATACCTTAAGTGTATATGCGTGCATTATATATAAAAATCGCTTTGACCCTAACATTCTAAAAATAAATTGTATATTACCCAACATCCATCCCATTATGTTTATATGAAAGTTTGTATTCGTTTCTTATTCAAGCAAATACTATGCACGATTACTATTGATACTATGAACCCAAAAAACTTGTTCACAAAATGTTAACCAACGGAATTATGCAGAAAGCACGCTCTGTTTATTTTTGTAAATACTTGACAATTCCAATGCGTAGTCTGCTTGTTTTCTCCTAAGTACGCTTAAGGCAAACGATTTCAACTACTTATAAATCTACTCGTCTTTACGTCATGTTATATGTAATAGAAAGAATTATAAATTATTAATTGACGCGGCAAACGCTGTTCTGCTTTACTCTTATCATTTAGGGGTATGACAAATAGATGTTAGCCAATTCTCAGGCCTATACGCTCATAAAATTTCATGATAATCGGTCCAGCCGTTTCGGAGGAGTATGATAACTAATATATGACACGAGAATTTTATATACCTTTATAGAGAAGAAATTATGGTATAGGACTATTAGAATTAAAAGAAAAATTGGCTATAGTCGATTCTCTATGACTATTTAGGGGGGAATAAGAAAACACAAATTATTTCTAATAATCACATTTTAATGGAATTATAATATGCACAAGCTGCAATTGCACGATCATGCATTTAATACAATAAATATCGAGTGCTAAATAACTTAAAAATACAAAAAATATTAAATGTGCTACAAACTATGTTTTAAGACTGGTGCGTCCACTTTTCTTACATTAATTATAATTGCACGCATGTTAGCCTTCGAATTCAGTCTACATCCGATAAATACTGATTAATGAACTTCGTCAAATCCTTTGGGGTTATGCGCGATGGATTAGTAAAAAATATAGTAATTTAAAAATAAATGTGAATGGGAAAAAAAAGATACAATTAATGAACCGCAGGATTTAGGCCTATAATTGATTTATTTAAAAAAAAAACGGCGTGATTATGGAGCAGATCATCGCATTCGATTTTATACATAACACAAGCTATAGAGAGCTCATTTTATAATATTAAATAATAAATATCATAGAACTTTAACTCATTAACCTAATAGACGAAAATATTCAAAACAGCTAAAGTTTATCTTGCTTATGACATATCAAGACAACCTAGCGATAATAATTAAACAATACAAAAAATCGTCACTATCTCCCGGTCAAGTGTACTAATGATATATAAACTAGTTTTGTCAGCCGATAAAACGAATGTATACTTACATATTATATAAAACAATAGTCTATAATGAGCACATTTCTTTAAAAAAAAAGCTTGCTAGGTAACCGTAACACAGTAGAAAACATTTCCGCAAAACATTTAACTTCCACATTCCACACGCACCAGTCGGAATGCACAAAGTCAAGCGACCAAAGCGTATTTAAATGTTGCTAGAGATTACCCTAGGTACAAAAGATGCACTTTCTCGCGTGTTCACATATTTTATAACTTAATTTTTGTTTTTTTTCTAGATTTTTCATGAGTATTAACGCTACAAAACTATAGTGCTAATGAATGTCTATGGTAAAAAGCTATAGAGTATAATATATTATGAGAATTAATTACCGAAAATTGTCTACATTCCATTATTTTTCTAATTTATAAATTGACTGCTTATTCTAAATTTAAAATGCTGGCTGAATATTAATGATTTAAACCTACTCAAAACCGGTTCTATTCGATGATTAAAAATTGTAATTCGTATGTCAAGTTCTTAATTCGAAACTACAACTATTTTGTAACACGCAAGAATGTGCCCTGTATTAAAAATCAATAGATTCGCGTTTTGCGATTACTCCTTTTCCTCTTCGGCTGGTTCTTCGAGCTCCCGCTGGAAGTCGGGTCCGGGAGTGGAGTCGTCTTCGAATATGATTTCCTCGGGGTCGGGAGCGCGTGGCAAGAACTCCTCTCCCGGGCAGATCTTCTTGAAAACTTGCTCAGCCTGAATTGGTAGAAAAAGTTGCTAAGGTTAATAGGTTTACATATAAAAATAAAACATTAAGTGTTTTGATATAATATATAATAAACAGTATTACTAATAAACACATTTTTATTACCAATCAGCATATAATAATGATAAATTAATTATAATATGGCCTAAAATAAATGCCATTGATTTTATGATATGACATATGGCGGATTGTAATATGAAAACAAAACTTTGAAGTGTTTAAAATAATCCAAAATTAGTTTTAGAAGTTAAGTTACGTAATAATTGAACAAAAAAAAATCAGAGATAAAATCTTTATAAACATTTATATCACTGTAGGGTCAAGTGATTTTCTGTAGTTAGTGCGAAGTCAAAGGAAATAATCAGTAGTATTATAAATTGCGTGTAAAATTGTACGGTTCCGTAATATTACTGAAATCGAAATTTTTCGTCCGCTTGATTGAAGTTTTTTTGGTATATTTACATACTTACCTCATTTTAATTTAAACTACAACAATACCAGTTTGTTTGACAAAAACATGTCTCATAAAAAGTTAAATATTTATGAGATACCCTTTTATATCGTCAAATCACTTGCTAAGTCCATTTTATACAATTTTATTCCATATACTACATATATAATCGTCAATCATAATAATACAAAATTGTGGATTTGTAAGTGGTTGCGGACGATTAAATTGTTTAACCCTAAATATAAATATGAACGTTAACTAGATAATAGCAAAGTACAATGTTAAAGGTTGAATTTAGTATAGTAAAGTTATTTCTCACCTAATACATGTCACAATAAAAGAAAATATGATGAAATAATGAACTTTATCTCATTTTAAGCCCTGTAGTTTATCGAAACTGGTGATTTTTTATACATTTTTGCATTATATTAGTCTGATTATAAACATATAATTCAAATTGAAACTTATCTACCTTTGTTGGATTTGTCTCTTCTTAGATGTGTATAATTACCGTTTCAAAATAAAAAATACAATAAAAAACATTACCCGGGCAAAACCGGGGTGAGCAGCAGCTAATTAAAAAAAATCTGAATTGTTTTATTTATTTATTTTATTTGTTTATAGGTTAACAATATTTCAACATCTTTTCATATACTAAGAATTCAAATTAAAATTTTCAATTAAAGAAAAATAACCTAGATTTATAAGGCTAGACTAAATAAAAAGATATTTATAAACACAAATATCAGCGAATATTTTTAATTTTTTTATAAAACTAGCTTTTGCCCGCTGCTTCGCACGCGTTTAATTCTGAGTAAACCCCCTTCCCCCCCTTTTTATGTCATTATACAATATATAAACTTTCTTGAATCACTCTACCTATCAAAAAAACCTTATCAAAATCTGTTGCGTTATTTTGAAGATCTAAGCGTACAAACACACAGACGGCGGAAAGCGACTTTGATTTATACTATGTAGTGATTATTATCGAAATGTAACATTACATTCAACTCTAGGTGTTAACCCCGTAATTGATATCTTAGCCACGAGCAAGACCTCAACTCTTATATTACATGACTTTTAACGCAATAAAATATTATATTATATTAGTTAATATATAGATGATGATAATCCATGGAATTTCGTCGCCAAATATGATATATATTAGATATCTTGTAGAAGAAGAAGTGTAATTGAATAAATGGTTTAGTTTGACTTTTAACTATGGTGATTCATTATGATATAAAATATCAGATGCTAAAAACACGACTTTTTTTAAATGTTGTTATTTCATCAATATGTACAGATTAATTGTAAATTTGACATGAAATATGTCTAAGCTAATAAACTCAATATGAGTTTGTTTGTTTGAACCGCCATATTTCAGGAACTCTGTCGGGTTTGAAATATATTACAAAACTGATAAAAACCAAACAAAGAGAACGCTGAAACATTGTAATTATCGTAATATTTTAAACGCGACACGATAATGTAAATTGCGTGCACTACATAACCGATTCATTTCTGAATAGTGTCATAAAAGCCCAACAAACTCATGTAAAGAGCGTTATCTCATAGTTCACTGCCTCCGTTTGACATACATTGCAAAAATACTTAAAACAACTTTGTAAACACATCATAAACATAATGTTATAAATAATTAATTACAATAATGTTTTCTCTCGGTGCAATCAACTTATTTTATCGTTGGACAGATGACATATATTATATTTGAATGTACTATTTTTTGTCATACCATTTTTATATTAAACTAGCTGCGCCCCGCGGATTCACCCGCGTAAGTCCGTGTCCCGTAGGGATATCGGGAAAAAAAGTTGTCTATATGTTATTCCAGTTGTCCAGCTATCGAAGTAGCAAATTTCATTGCAATCGGATCAGTAGTTTGTGCGTGAAAGAGCAACAAACACACACACAACCTTACAAACTTTCGCATTTATAATATCAGTAGGAAGTAGGATAATAGGATTTATGTGTGTATGTGTTACAAGTAAAACAAGTTTTCAATTAGAACGCGGTTTTCCCTTGTTAGAGCTCGAGAACTGGTTATATTTAAATGCCTTTGTTACAACTAGGGAGTACGCGTTAAAAACTAGAATGAATTATCAGTGGGGGTGTCCCTTAGGCACATAAGACCGAAAGAGTAGAAGAAATTCGATTACTGTGGCAGGATCACGGGTGGCTAAGAAGGTTAGGCGTTGCTGCAGTATGGCAAAAAGACGCGGGTTCGAATCCCGCCTCGTGGTCAAATTTTGATGATGATTATCATGATTCATGCTTTTATCTATTCTTTTAAAACTCCTAATTGAGAAATTATTATTAAAATTATTTTGTGTTTATATTGCTTTGTTTGAATGGAAAACAAAGTCGCAAGTCTATTATTATGGAGATTTGCTTCGCTCATCACTAGCATAATAACAATATTATTATCATAACATAGCTGTGCCCGGCGCGCGTTGCTGCGCCAACGACTTAAATATATCTAAGAAGCCACCTGGTGGCGAGTAGCATCAGTGAGATCATATTATACAAACCTTCTCCGTGGAAGAAAAAAAATATATATATACCAATTTTCATAATAATAGGTCCAGTACTTTATGAGTTCATCGATGATTATATACAGACAAACATTCGTTTCATATACATGGATAGATCTAGCCCAATGCTGCATTTGTTTTATAATTCTGGTTTCTTAAGGATCTCAACCTGAGTTATAGTAATGTAACTAGTAAGAATCGTTATGTTGTCGGTGAGTATAAGTTTATTATTTGATCAAGTGTTGTTCAAGTGAATGTTTATATTGTATTAATATAGTCCAAGAAAATGGGTAGGGTAAATGCGAATTTGAGATTAAAACTTGAATTTTTGATATAATTTACTTTGA
>NC_052118.1:2602633-2612065 GCF_012273895.1 Zerene cesonia | reverse complement strand
AATAGCTTTGTAAGAAAATATATTTTATGGCATATTAATTCGAATATTTTGTTATTACGTTAAGAAGCATCGCGAAACGCAATAGCAATATGTGAACTAACTAACAACGTAAAAATCAAGAAAACAAATTATGCATATTGCACGCAACCTGAAATATGCTTCTTTAACCACTCGCTGATAATGTGCGTAACACTTTTGACTTATATTTTGATTCTTTGTCATTTCAACTGACAGATAAGTTATTCAAAGCATAGCTAGAACTTGTTAAATCGGTCATTAGAACCTCCATCTAGACGCGTGACAACATAAAAATCACAAAAATTAATTAAACACATTGCACTGAACTGAATTTAAAAGTGCTAGTAGATGCTTGTAGTTCTGTTGAGCGACACGTTGCTGAATCACGCAAGCAAAATCTTTTCGCTACAGAGCCTACATACAACGTCATTTTATGGGGGCCTTACGGCTTACCTCAACCTTACTTACTTTACGGCCAGTTGTGTAGACTGGTCGGATCCTCTCTTTTTCAATTCGATTCGAGTCGAGGATCCTGTCTTTTCGATCAGGAGATTGGAAAGGAGAAGAAGGAAAGAGGAAGGATGATCCTTCCTCCCCAGTGGTGACCCCTGTCAGTTCACAACTCCTCTCCATCCACAACGTTCGTGCTAATTGTTCCCTATCATTCTTTCCATTTCACTAGCGCGATTCAGAAACGTATCGCTACATTGGGAAATTATACAATGGCAATGTTCCAAATAGTACATGAAAAGAATTCAAAAGTTCGAACAATTCTCACCTGTTCCACCGCCCGGTCAAAGTCCAAGCCGGCATCCGGGCCGGAGCAAACGTGCACGTTGTCCACCGTGCTCGCCACGGGCGCGCTCGTGTCGCGCACGTTGTAGAACAGCGACCACAGACACTGCGAGCAACGAGACAATTGAATTTGGAACGGTTATGGAATAGAACTAAGATTTGAATTTGGAAGATGAAGATGAAGATACGTACATACGTAATAATGTTGCAGTTATGGAATAACACCGAGATTTGAATTTGAAATTGGAACATTGGAGATGAACATAGTTAAAAAGACTGTTTACGATTCTGGCTATTAATAAATTTTCTGTTCATGTTTTGCCAAATTCGACAATATATTACCAAACAATTGGGTAATAATATAAAACTCATTTCCTTTCACTGACAAAACAATCTGGCCTTTTCAACATTAAACGAAATTTCAATTTAAATTTTCATTTATTTTCACATTCATCTAGTCTATAGTCTATAAAGGTAGTTTAGTTATACTAGCTGTAGCTCGCGGCTTCACTTACGTAGTACTCGGGTGATATGTAGCCTATGTGCTAGAACTTGATTATAGTTTGGATTGCTATAATCTAGTTCTGTACCAAATTTTATACAGATCATCTTTTTGCACGAAAGAATAACAAACATGCATCATCACAAACTTGCACTTTTTAATTTTAGGATCAATCTTAGGAATATTACAAATTCGAAAGTGTTTTTGATTGTTTATCTTTCATTCCCATCAAAACAAATCGAATATATTATATAATATTTGCGTTCGGTGATACTAAGGTTAGTGTCATACAGGCTACTTTTTACCGCGCTGGATCATCTCTGATCGCAGGCGGAATCGCGGGTACAAGCTAGTTATTCACGAACCTTGGGTTTGCCGATGTCGGCGGTATGGTTGCCGCTTCTCGTGTCGTGTTTATACAAGCTATTTTTTACGGGACTGGATCATATCCGATGAATGAATGTCCTTCGACCAGACAGACGAAGCCACGAGTACAAGATAGTAACGTTTCTATACGTATTTATACAGGCTTCTTTTAACGTACTGGATCATCTCTGATGGATGAATGTGAATGAGCACGCAGACGAAGCCGCGGGTACAAGCTAGCAAAGCACGAACCTTGGGTTTGCCGGTGTCGGCGGTCTGGTCGCCACCGCTCATGTCGAAGATCCTCTCGGCGTACGGCATCAGGTCGCTCTCCGCGTCCTTGCTTTTGTTCGTTATGAAGTACACCACGACTGGAAATTGCGATGATTTTTAATGTTTATTCTGTTTAATGCGAATTAAAATAATATGAGTGTTTAAAGTACATCATTTTCGATCCATCATTAATATTCGTTAAATATAAAACACATAATAAAATTGTCTCGTGCTGTCTTGTAGTTGTAAATGTGTCGCAAATTTAAGAGAGCCTATTATAGCATTAGCATGAATGAATATATGGAAGATGGAAATCTTTGAAGTGTTGTCGCTAGGGATTCATAGAACATTTCTTTAACATCATTATAAAAAAAATAGATAAACATTTTTTTAGTTAAAAGTTTGTTTTGTTACAATATAGATGTTGTTTTTTTTTTTAACCCAACATAATAAAAAGCTAAAAGGCTTTTTAATTTTTTACTTTCAATGCACCTACAGAAACTACACCATATATAAAAATACATACATAAATATACATTATCATATTGATATAATGAATATTATATATTTTGTCCTTTTTTAAGTTCATTTGTTCAACTTATATACATATGTTGTATGTTACGATCGTTAAAAATTTATAGAAAAAAAACCCAAAAACTGTAACATTTGTATAAAGTTAAGAAGCTTACATTTCATGTTTTACAGTTTATTCAAAAATAAATACTAATACAATATTCAAATAAAACTATTTTCATAAATCAATACATCCATTTTTTATTAATTACACATCATAAACATCAAAAAATATAATTATATTAACGATTAAAACATTTTTTTTCGCATCGCAATTACGAAGTGACTCAAAACATTACATATCAAAAAAGCCTATGATACAAAAACGTCGAGCTATTTCAAAGCAACGGACAAAAACGTTTACAAAAAACTCAAACAATACATTACAACCCGACCAAAATGAGGCCTCGCGTACAACCTATCTTAATTTCACATTTCATTACCTTTGTAACGTGTATGTATGCATATTATTTTTATTCTACATACACATAATTTATATGTATTATTATTTGTAACAAATTGTTGTTGCGGCAACCACACATCATACATCGCAATTAAACTCACGGTAAAGTTAAAAAATTGTTAAAAGAAAAGCTAAACTCTGCCTACGCGTGTATCAGGTTCTTTTCTGAGTGATACAATAAAATTTGTGCATTACTGCCACAAAACAAGGTGTTAATTTCATTGAATGTTTTATATAACGCCGCTCATTTTTTGACAACGCTTTAACAGGCAATTGTTTTTTACAGTTCGGCAATGGGTTGCAGTTATTAAAGAATTTATATGAATATTAAACATCGGAAATTTAAAATTTCCAATTGGATATTACAATATGCTGCCCAATCCTCATTAAATGCTAATAAGTAGAGGGAAAGCTATTAAGCTTTTTAATCTGGGCATAATTCCGAACATAGAGCGCCTCGGCAATAATATCAGTATATAATATTTCAGATATCTCGATCAATATGAAGTTCCTCTGATCTTAATATACATAAATTACGTGTGACGCTGATTTTCCGCTATAGACATTAAACGTAAATGGGCAAAATTTTGCATATTGTGTTCTATTTTATCCCACTTGAAAGATAGGATAGATATAGTTTATATATTAATATATATTTATTTATACGGTGTGCACTCACAGAGTACTTTGAAAACACTATATGGTGCAACTTCAGATCCGTACGTTTGAGGTGTGTATTGCGAAATGGGACTGTTTAGTAGCTTCTTAATATTTGAAAGCGTATGTAAGTGTGATGTAGGTTTGGAGAGTACACGCGTGTTCGTATGCGTGTGTATATCATGTGACGTCAGATTTGTATGTAAAACATGCCCGGAGGCCCGTTTCCTTTTCCTCACCGTTCCCAGTCCAATTCTTCTTTCCAGTCGTCAATACTTATCCCTTTCCCCATTATAAGCTGGCAGCGCATCCGCAGAGGCACTAGCTCTGTTGCACATGACATCAAAAAATATACACAGCTTGCGTGTATGTGTGTTTGTGTGAGTGTGTCTGCATGTTAATGTGTATGTGTGCGTGCGGGTGTGCGGGTGTGCGTGTGTGCGTGCGTGTGTGTGTGTGTGCGCACTCACAGAGTCCCTTGGGGCAGGAGCCGGTGGCGGAGCCCACCTCGAGCGCGGTGACGGCGTGCGGCGCGCCCTCCAGCGGCGGGAAGCGCACCAGCGTCAGCGGCTCGCGCTCGCTCGCCATCATCGTGCCGTTCGTTATGAACACCGCCTGCGAGTACAGACACACTAGTTATAGCATAGCTGAGGCTGGGCCTTTTTCACTTCAATTCATTGGTTTCTTTCACATTTATTTTTTAATTCCATTAATGTAAGTAGAGTTAAGATTTTATGCACACATTAATTGTGAAATTAAATGTACTCTAAACTATTATATTTACTATTACTGCTATTTTGATATGATTTGATGAACGATTTGCTAGAGTGTAGTAATTTACTACTTGTAGTGTACTTCATAGTTTTTAGACTTTGCGTCACTCGTCGAAGTCATAACGTGTGATTGTTGTATTACTATGAATAATATAGGGGACGTAGCTCGAATAAATAAAAAGTACGTTATTGTTTACGAAAAGCGTTTCCAACTTCTAATCCTACTATAATCCTACTAATATTATAAATGCGAAAGTTTGTAAGGATGTGTGTGTGTGTTTGTTGCTCTTTTACGCAAAAACTACTGAACCGATTGCAATGAAATTTGGTACGTAGACAACTGGACCACTGGAATAACATATCGGCAACGTTTTATCCCAATATTCCTGCGGGATATGGACGCGGGTGAAACAGCGAGGCGCAGCTAGTATCTTTATAAAATTAAATGTACTTATATCAAAAAAGAAATTTTTAACTAAGTCAAATACACACCTTGGAAATATCGGTGCACTCTGCAGGCTCCGGCGAGATGAGATCCTTGGGGCACTCGTTGATGCCGATGACGAGGTGGTCGCAGTTGAGGGTCTTCGCCTTGCTGTCGATCACCACCACCGACCTGCCCTCGTCCAGCACCTTGTGCTCCACCTTGTCGATCGGCCGGTTCAGGCAGTACACGCCGCCGAACACGGCGCACAGCCTGTGACAATGGTTTTAGATAAGTGAATCAACAATTAATCATCAAACAACATTCATATCATTATCATCATCATCATCAGCCTCATCATCGCTAACCTCATCATCATCAACCCAATCATCGTTAACTGACCTAAGTTATTACACTAAGACCTAAACAACGCTTAACTATGACAAAGTTTATGTAAATGATTTAAATATTCTTCCACCCTAAATCCCTACTAATATTATACATGCGAAAGTAATCTGTCTGTCGCTTCTACTCGCCTACACCATTGAACCGATTTGGATGAAATTTGGTACCAAGATAGCTTGATACCTGAAAAAAGGGGTTGAGGGAGACTGGAATATAGATTTCACCCCGGTAATCCCACGGTAACAAGAACTATACGGGTATTCCTTTGACTACGTGTGCGAAGCCGCAGGCGGAAATCTATATGTATATTAACTATTTAAAATCAACATTTCTCAATTGAAATTGTCTTAGTATCTGCAGTAAATATCTTATTAGGTCCCTTGAAAATTATAATTTTTGCGGTGTTTTTGTTTGTAAATAGTTAACATAATAAGCAGTATGTATTTTCAAATTTAATTTCCCATTGATCTGAGAAAACATCCTTGAGGATAATGTAATAAAACTGAAACACAAAAACACTATGATAAATCGTTTAAAACTTTTATTTCTATAAAGGAGACGAAATCGTGCCGCATGCAACTAAAGAAAGTGATAAATATTTTTGTATAGCGAATGAACATCTGGGTCACCGAGCGGCGCAATACACTTAACTCCTTTTTCCCAACAGTACCGAGATATTGCTGCAGTTAATTGACGGACGAAACGGTTAAATTGAAACATTTTTTTTAATTAACATGATTTTTTCCTTAATCATATTGGCTATCGAGCAATAATTTTTTTATTACGTTCATTACTCGTGACAATATAAAATTACGTAGTCGAGATCTGTGGGATGCTGATATTATTTATGAATCACACACGATTATTGAATCGAAACTTCAGCGCTAATTAGTAACTGATACATTCATGCCGGTGTTAATTACGTATCGATAGTTAATTATGTGCTTTCACATGTTAAACGGGAGAAATAATTAAGGAACGTCATATGTAACCTTTTTTTAATTCCGCAAAAAAGCCATACCCTATTAAAGTTATCTTACAAATACGATAGAGCCCAATGTATTTTGACCATCTGTCCTATCTATATTCTGTACCGAAGCTAACCTGGATCGAGCCCTTTAGGTACACCATGGAGTATGTCTGAACGAGGTTCTCGTTTAAATGCTGTGTTAACCCATATCTTATTCACTTGAAGAAGCAATGGAGCAGTTCCCAGCGCCCGTACATGGGATAGAGAGATTTTGCATAGTAACCGATACTAATTGATTCAATAGTATATCTTTGTATATAACTAGCAGCCTGCCTCGATTTCACCCGTGGTACGTTTTTTTCTCTCCTTCCTTGTGCCTTAACAAATATATTAAAATAAGACCTATCGGTCGAGCGGTTCTCGAATTTTACAATTAGCAATTCATTTTTCGCGATTCTTTTTCTACACTAATATTATAAAGAGGAAAACTTTGTTTGTTTGGTTGTAATGAATAGGCTCAAAAACTACTGGACCGATTTTAAAAATTCTTTCACTATTCGAAAGCTACATTATCCACGAGTAACATAGACTATATATGTACCACGGGCGAAGCCGGGGCGAACAGCTAGTTATATATATAAATGTACTCTTGTACGCGCATAACTAACTACCTCACCTGCAAAAGCACTGCGGCAGTTCCCCGCTCCCGTACATGGGCCAGAGGAAGGGGGTGTTGCCATAGCGACCGAGGCTCATCAGGAACTTCTTCGACTCCTTGACACCCTCGCGGCAGTTCATGGTGTCAGTGCCCCCGGCGATCGCGAACAAAACGTAGTGGATCAGGTTGGGGGTCAGACCCTTGTGCGTCAGGTAGTCCTTGAACGACTTGTCGTTCCAATCTAGTGATTGATGAAATAGAGGTATGCTTAATTTTTTTGTGATATTACTGGTTGTAGTTTGTTAAGTGTTATGTAAGGTGACGGTGGTCGCTGGAAGATTTACTGTTTATGTATGTACGTGTATGACAATACAAATAGTTTATAAAAATAACAATTTCATGTGATACAAGTTTTTTTAGATAGTTTTTCTTCTATAGTCTTAGCAATTTAATAAGTAAATTAAAACAGTTATTGGTAAATTATTCTTGGTCATTCAGAGGCAAATAAAAAAAAATATTTTAAGAAATTCTCTAAAATTTCATGCATAAAAACAGCACAAATGGCAATAATTTATCATCCTATTTTGTCAGTCCCATAAACCATAATTTAGTGAAATAAAATATATTTTTAATTTTAGGGCTATACTGAAATAACACTGCAAACCAATACATTTTACGGTCCAATAATCTACCTTACAACTAACTGCAAGTTGCAACCGTAGCAAATGCAGTAATTTAAAAATTCACGGAGAAACGCAAATTATATTTTTTATTATCACATTTGATTTCTTATGTGCATTAATCATTTAAAATTTCAAATAGAATCAAAACACTTACAAAGGAACGTCATCGGCACAAAGTTTTTACATTTCGCAGTTCAGTATCCCCGAAAGGTACATGGCCGTAAGTTTTTTTTGCCGCGGTGACGTCACCGGCGCAACAATACAGCCCACGTGATACGAACCTTTAAACTCGTTTTCCATCTCTTCCTCGGTGTTACCTACGATAGCGGTGAGCATTTTCATGAGCATGCGCTTCTCTAGGATGCTAACGGTTTCAGTGGCGAACACGTCAGCCCGGGAGCAAGGCACCGGCATCAGACGGTCGTTGAGCCACGTCAGCACGCGGGTAACGCAGCGGAACTCCGCGTAGCGGGCGATGTTCGATGAGATCAACAGCTCGACGAGCGGGCCCCGGGAGAACAGCAGCTGTAGGTTGAACGCACTTTGTTATTAGCGCTAGTTGTGACATGTCTGCGGTCTGAGCGGAGTCCTTAACCTACGAATTTCCTCTTCCTGTACCAACATTTTATCGGCTATCTAAAACTGCTGATAGACCATGTTATGTTGTTTGCTTTCATTAATCATGAGAATTATTCGTTTTATTATTTTTGGTTTACCAATAGCAGCATTACGAAGAAGCTATTTTTATTTTAAAGAAAAAAATCTTACTTATAGGGAATAAATGGAACCTGTACAAATTGATAAACAATGCATTAAATACATTAATAATTATTGAATGTCAAATGTTCTTATAAAGATCTTAACAGAACTACAGCAGGCACGTCTAAATCCTGAAATATAAAAAAAGCTACAAAATTGAAACGAACATTGAAGTTGAATCAAACAGAGTGATGACATAATTGCCGATTCACTTCTTTTGATCGTTTTAGTAGACATTACAGAACATTCTTGTTACTGGTTTCGGATACTATACGAATTTATTTTAATCTTAAGTAAATGTAGGATTATGTATTATTTTGAATTTAGCAAGACCTAAGTCCTTACATAAATCAATGATGTGATTATTTTTATAACACTACTCTTTATTCACACACTATTATCCTACATAAACCTTTAGAAATCGGTCAACAAACATTAATAATTATACATCGCATCCCATTAACTATGCGATAAATTCATCACAAGCTACGTATAATAATTATGCTAATATTTATTCAATAATACATATTCGTTTGATGTTTTACGTTGCTTTAATAAAACAAATTACCATTAAATCTATACGAGGTAACATCACGACATTAATAAAAGAAAACTTCAATATATTTTTAAAATTTAATGGAGCAATAAAGAGCAAGGCAGTCAGGCGCCTAATTCAATTTCAACGGATACGTGAACACGAAAACGTTGTACATAGTACTATTAATATCATATAGATTTAGTTCTCCGTGTTTATTTTGTATAAGAGGGATCGATTTAATAGTATATTTGATTTATTTCGCAAACAATCCGATGCGTCATCGCTTTTTGCCTCTTTTAGATGGACCTTTCTAAAAATCATTCAAGCTGATCAAGTATCAACGTCCAACGCGAACAAGTCCAAATTTATTGTTGAAATAAAGTCCCGGAAAATTATTATGTATATTCGGTACAGGAAGCGGTCGAGTGCGCTATTACGTTTAATAGAAGTGGACATTTAACGCCAGACTCAAGGTGAAACTTCAAAAAAGTGAACTAAGATTATAAACAGAATTATTGTTGTTCTAAAGCGTAGCATATAAAAAGATCATTTCACATTCAACAATGTTATATCTA
>NC_052118.1:2576162-2601633 GCF_012273895.1 Zerene cesonia | reverse complement strand
ATACCGAATAGTTGAAAAGTGGCCGAATAGGCCGAATACCGAATAGCTGCCGAATATTCGTGGCATCTCTAATATACAATCGATTTTAGTAATTTAAGAAAAAGGCCTTGCATAATACGAATATTTAATTCTTAAAAGAAAATTCAAGTTGTCCTCGACATAAATGACGAAAAGCGGGAGCCAGCCATTATTCTTGTAAATTGTGCATATTCTAGTAATAACTATGTAACAAAAACATTTTTGTGAGTCATAAACTATTCAGCGTCTATTTATTTTTATCTTTTTTCTGCTCTTATATTCCGCTTCATACTACGCGTACTACAAAACATCTAGGCAAACCTCTATCACGTAAAAAGCTTGATGAACGGTCATTGAAATGTTATGGGCGTAAATCATCCGAACCGAGGCGCGAATTCGCATTTAAAGCAATTTGGCGTAATGGCTGAAGTGAAGCATTCAGTATTTGAGATCTTTCTTCAAATACACTACAACACCCGACAGCCACAGCTTTATGCTTGAACCATAAGTTACATCCATAACTACATATAGTAAAGTTAAACAAGTATCTCTTAGCTAATATTTTTATAAAATAAACTCCAGCCATCGGTATTCCGTAATTTTCGATGAGCAAGTTAATAAAACAGACAGAAAATATAACATACACTAATACATATTTTCCAAATACAATCTCGATCTAGCATTTCAGTTTTATTTCGGCACAAATAGAGTAAAACTACGCCCCATTCTGTACACTCGTTGCAGGTATATTGCGCATCTAAGTCCTCAAAGGCATGTAGATTAAATTACTAGAAGATAATTTTTAAGCCTTTTCTCGTATTTTTCTTTCCGATTAAATTAAGAGCGTATAATTTTTTTCGTTGTAAGAAATATTTTCCCTCCCACTGCTAGATTCGAAAGTATATTCAGAATATATTTTACGATATAACCGATTCGATTTTATATTCTTTAATAACAAAATCTATTTTTTATATATCATATTCTAACATGTAATTGACAAAGACATATGTACCTAATACCTATACATCAATGGAAATTATAACATAAAACTAATTACATATCTTTTACTTTACTTGATTTATAGATATTATATTGCCTTTCATAGAGAAAGCAACACACTTGTGCACTAATTATCTTTTACCTTATCTCTCAATTAACTAATGTGCAGTATATTTCATCTCAATCGACCTAAAGAGAAATATTTTAAAAATAATAGCTTTTAAACAGCCCAATTGTGTTTTGTGATTTGTGAATGCATATTTATCTTCTTTACACCTAAACCACTTAACCAGTTTGGATGAAATTTGATACAAAGACAGTATGAGACCGGAGAAAGGACAAAGAATAGATCTTATCCTAGAAATACTACCACACGCCCGTCGTGTGGTAGTCGTGCACGCTTCGGCACGAATTGGGCCAACTCGCACCGGGGAAGTGCCACACCCCCACAGAAGACCGACGTGAAACAGTAGCTACTGTGTTTCGTTCGGTGAGAGGGTAGTCAGAGGCCCATATCGTTCTCCTTACCCTTCCTAGACCTTTCCTTTATTATTGTCGTCAAGCATGTTCCAATCTAAAGTCAGCAATCCATTTGTAGAGGCGTAATGTTCATGGGCGGTGGTAGCGCTTAGGGCGAAGCTCGAGCTCCAATACCGTCGATGACACAAAAGAATGGGAACTAACATGTATAATTGTTTAACAAAAAGTTTAAATAAGAATCGTCAAAATCAGTTGGTTGTAAATTAAGTTGTTAGACAATTTCAAGCATAGTGAATGCTTATGGTCAATTTTTGACTCTGTACTCAGAGGTTATAAATTCATTTTTATTATCTTGTTAGCAGCTAAGTAAAACTTACATAACTAAAGATCTTTATCTTAAAACTCTAATTCCTAGAAAACAATTCCATCTAAATACCACTCTTAATTGGATTGGCAATACTACTTCCAACTAATTATAGAAAATATTGTGGTGTACTTAATCGCATCTGCTGAATATCCTTCATCTTAAGAAAAAATAAAAGCATTCAATAATTTCCATGAAGACAATAAAGTCTAACTAAAAATAAAGAAATAATAATAAATTACCTTAGGTGTCATGTCAATGTTAAATTTCCTATATTCTGCAGCAAATCTTGATTGACTCCATATTTTCTTGGGAGGATCAGCTTTGTCATCAGTCTTGTCTTCCCCCTCCTCTCCAGGGACTTCCCTGTATTATTAAAAGCAGTCTTAAAACTATTCACTCAACAGAACAAACTCAAATAGACAATTGTGTGAACAGGGAAATTCTTTTAAATGTTTGTTTATTATATTTTATTTTTATTTTTTGTTTTATCTTTAATTCAATGTAGGAAGATGGATTTAATTTAATATTATGAAGTTGCAGTAGCATCAAAGTTGCTTTGTATACAATGTGTTGGTTCCAATTAATAAAATCAATAGTATATTTGATTACAATTTTAATACAAAACAATAACAAATATGTATCTACCCCAACACACGAAACAACATTAGTACCAGACACATTTCTATTGTATTTATAAGGAAATTTTACACTTACTTTTCAATATACCACTTCTCGCTAAGATTGTATACTTGTTCCTGCCTCTTGGGGTCGGAACTGACTTCCTTGATAAACTTTTGAAGTCCATCAAAGTTGTATGAGGCCCACAAGCCCCCATAGTGGTCGCTGGAATCCAGGTGCAGGACATTCTTACCAATTCTACTGCATGCTGCTGCTACAATCGACTCCACCATGCCTACATATAGGTAACACTGCTGTATATTTGTTTGCCACAAATTTTACTCTAGTCACAAGATTATCTTTACAAGTAATAATGTATTTTAAGCCAGCTTTTGCCTGTGGCTTCACATGCATTAATTTGGAGTAGTTTTTTTTTTATACATATAAACCTTCCTCTTGAATCACTCAACCTATTAAAAAAACCCCATTAAAATTTGGTACATAGTATTAAAGATTTAAGCATACAAATTAACAGAATTTTATCAATTATTAGCTTCTTGTAAAGCCCTAATAATCACAACCTTTTCAGCTTTTCTTTAATAAAGAGTGATGTAACACATATTTCACTCTTTAAAAGAATTTGACATGTGACACAAAAGAGCAATAAAATAAGAGATTCTCAGTTAATTGAAATTTATATTTTATGTTCTGGGATATATAATTTATCCCTTTAAGTCATATTAAATCTATAAATTATTGCTGTTAGATGATAAGGTTGTTACAGAAAACAAGCATGAAACAAATTCTGTGCATGCTACAGTTTTTTGTACAGTGAGTGGGGAGCAGGAGGCCTGTTTCTTTATCCTTCCTAACTCTAACTGTCCAAGGGCGGTGGTCAACGCTTACCATCAGGTGAACTACCAGCTCAATTGCCCGCTTTGACATAAAAAAAAAATTAAAAGACATACTGCAGCAATTTTGTACATCAAAATTACGATAGGTTCAATGTTTGGTATATAAAAAGAAACCATTTAGGGAAGATTGTTATTTTATATGAAAAAAATATTAAATAAGTAAAAAAACTTATACAATTGATATAAATAAAAAGTGTCATCCTTACTTGCTTTCTCCTAAATATTAAAAGAAAGCAACAAACATACATACATTATTTTAATAAATTAAAGGGCACAGCGGATAGAATTTCATTACTGAAAATATTGACCGAGTGAGTAATCTAAAAACTAGGGCGGCATTTTGCAAATTTCCAATAAGAATGTAAAAATTAAAGGCCTTTAATCTTTACAAGAGGAACTGTTTAAAAAACTATACTAAATATGATTCATATGTGATGTTGCGAAAATACTATAGAAAGGGTTAAGAAAAAATAAGATCGATACATAAGTAGGCTACCTATCGCCATTACGCCCGGTGTTAAGTTTTAGAGAACATATGGTATACCTGTCCCAACGACGATGACTTGAAAATCGGTCGGTAGGTCGTCATCCATTTTTGATTCCTAATTTCTTGTACAGTGATTAAAAAAATTAATATTGATAAAAAATTAATGCACTCCTTTGCTGTACAAAGGCTTAATATACTTTCTCTGACACTACAGTTTTGACAATTCATTGACTTTGACAACCAAGCAGTATTCGTCCAAAAATATAATTAACCTTATTTATAAGTGACATTTTTTCTCATATTTTGGACTTATTGACTCTATATATAATACAGGTAAGCAAGTTTTGTTGAAATATATTGCGATGCGATTCATTTGAAAAAAAATGCAATCTCACTGCTTTAACATAAACAACATTCATGATAATCTGCCTTAATCTACATGTTCATTCGGGCTCCGAGATTTGCCAAAATTATAGAGAAGCAAGAAGTGAAATTTATAAAATTATACCGACTTTATGCGTTCGTTTTAAAGCGCGAAAAGAACGAGACCCTGTTTTTTGAAACTCTTTACGAATGCCAATATATTAAGACCTCCAGCTCAAAAACCAAAGAACTGATTTGGATGAATAACATAACCACATAGTAACGATTACATCCGATTTCCAGTTATTGAGTTATGCATGTACAAACATGGATTCACTTATTAAATTCGGCACACGTAAATAGAAACTGTTGTAGACTATCATATTATCTAAAACTATCCTTCTTTTTTTTGTAGTCAAAAAAAAATTAAACTGTTCTAGGTCAATCAGGAATTCATAGATATTTTTTTAGTAATAAATAGAAATCGGTCCAGTAGATTGAAGCTTATTTCTACAAGCCAACAGTAAAAAGTAGAAAAATAATCTTTCATCTTTTTAAATAATATACAGTTTTTTTATATTGATAGTATAGATACCCACAGATCAGTGTTTTGTACCCTTTTTATCTTCATTTCATGAAACAAAATGGTATATGATTTAAAATGATAGAAATATAGCGTGAAATAACCGCTTGCTGTACCTTAGTCTCAGATATAACTTTTTTGTAAATCTAACACTTATGTATTATATGGTCATGGTTTGTTTCTTTTTTCGATATTCATTCTAGTAATAAGTACCTAAATGCGAAAGTTTGTATGGATGGGTAGATGGACGTTCATAACTATTTCACTCAAAAGCTACTGATCAGATTTATAATACATATACCTATGAAACTTGGTACAGAAATAGTTTATAATCTAGACTAGAACGTGTTTCACCAGCGGGAAAGTATAGAATTTTTCTTTCACTTTCTTTGGCAAATATTTAGTGTGTAATAGTTTCGTTTGGTCGTAGAGTTGTGTGTGTCGTCACATACTAAAAACTGCGAATTTTATCTGTACAAGCATTTAAAAAAATGTACAACAAAAAAGAGAATGGTCTCCCAGCGAGGATTTTTCGATATTCTCGAAAGTTAGTCTGCGATATTCACATTAAATATTTGCTAAATAAAGTTTTAAAAAATTTTGACGTCGCCACCGGTGGATGCATAGAATAGCACATAGGCTAGTCTTAAGCCATGTACCATAAGTGTGGAGCCGCTCCATCTAGTTAATATTATAATCTTTTGATGAAATAAATATTGTTATCTTGATAATATAAGTCTCCATCATAATATTGCAATATTTTATCCAAATAGGTACTCCCTATAATTATTACTAATCAAACGTTTAAACACCAATTTAAATTTTACTTACTGCTTCAATAGCTTTTCTGTGGGTTCATAGATTCGTTAAGTATATATCTTGCAGATGATATAATTCCTTGATGCATACTATTTAAAAGTCACATTGCTTTTTGTTTTTTAATGAGTAGCTATGCGACTGTCTCACCTTACCAAAAACTTAAAATATATTTAGTTTCTAATATGTGGGTTAGATTTTCGGTCGAGTGATCTTCTTAACATACTCTTTGTAATATCAAATATGAAATGCTTCAAATATTATGTAGCTGCTTTAAATCTTACTTGTGTTCCTAAAATTTTCATGACTCCCTTCCTATTTTTGATAGGTGCTAAAATATTTATGAGATATTTTAATCGAAAAAATCCATAAAATGTTTCCGCATCTATAAAACAGCCACAAGCCACAACATAGCGGACGTGATTCACGTCATTCCCTATTTACTCTCGAATCTCGATGAGGCAAAATTTATTGAGTCATATTATTTATCTTTATTATACTTTTATGTTGAACCGTACCGCAAGCTTTGTTTACTGTAAAAACCAAATATTCCATAATAAAAATAAAACAACAAATGACTCGTATTTACAATATTTTTTACATTCATTTCAACATTTTACAGACTACTGGGAGCTCTTTTTTATTCGAGCAACGAACAGTTACATAAACTAACACGTAAATCTAAATCGTAATAAAAACGACCTGTGTTAGTTAATCTACTGGACCCGCTCTACACGGGCATGGCACACTAGAATCAATAAAATCCTGGTGTCCACAACATTGTTACAAAGAAAATTGGTGGCAGTATTTGAAAGTGATATTCGTAGACAAGTATAAGCAACATTTTAGGCCGCTTTTTGATTTTATTATTGTTCAAAGGACGAATCGATCTTGTTTGCCCTTTATAGCGGGTGAGAGTCTATAAATAAATAAAGATAGGTATAATATTCTGAAATTGACGTTGCCCTGTTTTCTACTGCTAACATTAGTACTACCTAATTTTTTTTACAATATCTGACGACAGGCAAGGCTTTTTATGATGTTAAAGCTTAGGACTTAGGTTAGAAATGTTAAGATGTATCAATAAACAAAACATATAAATTGTCGTTCATTGATTGTATTTAAGTAAAATATTGACCTTGCCTATTAAGACCGGAATCACATTTGTACTCTTTATAAACAACAAATCGTGTAATCGTTATTTCTATTCTTACGTATATCTAAAACAATTTTTTTCACATGTATTTATTACCAGCTCAGAATCCATTTTATTATTGTTATAAAAAAGCCTTTTACCTATTTATATAATGAAGGACCCTACGATAAGTCCTATATAAAATTACATACCTACACAAGTGCAAAATTAGAATATTATATGCAGCATGTGGTACTAAAAATTAACATTAACTATCAAGTTGCAAGTCTGTTCGCATATAAACCCTGATAAATAGTTTTATTATACCTATATTATGTCCTAATGAAATTGTTTTAGTGTCGGCACACATAAATTAATAGTATACTGTTGCGGTAATAATGTCCAGTATCCAATAGTATCTTGACTCAAAGTTTAATCACAAATCGCAACTTGAAACTAATAAAATTTCATATTTTATTTAATAACATATATAGGACACATATTTATAGGTCATTCAAAAGACTTGATTGTTTAATACAAATTTTGCAAATTTGTACATCATCGCACATCCCTCAAGCCCCACTATATCTGTAAAAATCTGTGACCTGTCTACAACACCGTAAATACACGGAAAAGTTTGTACAAGTGAAGCGGTACTATTTCACTGGTGTATATTAGCAAATTAGGTATGTCATTCAGGCCGTTGTGCGTGTAACTTTATACAAAATAATAAAAAGTACAAATGTAGGGAAACCTTAACTATTTACATTAGGTACTACAAAAGATTAATTCGGTATATTCTTCATTTCAAAATTTACAAAGAACACTAAGCGGTGTTTTACTACTCCAGCAACACCTAATAAATCTACAGCTTAAAAACAATAATCATAATTAGCTAAAACAATGATACGACCCGGTAATATAGGCAAGGGACCTGTTTATTATTATTAATTGGTATAGTATTCGTTATGGTTCATTTACCTAAAAAATGTTAACAGATAATTTGGTCTTACCAGAAATCAATTACTTAATGAAATATTTGCTCCAACACACCTATTCAGATACGAATCGTACGATCTTTAAAAATGTTTACGCAGAACATTTTAAAACGAAATCCTCAATTTCTTCTTTTAATCTTTAATATTTTTACCACCATTATAAACCACACAATTTTTTGGTTCTGTAGGCTAACATAAATAATGCTAAATCTGTGCGTTCAAATATATATAAATGTACATACATGGCAATACACAACATTTTGTATCATAATATTACATAATTTTTCCAGTTCCAGTGGTAAAGTAATATAACAACATTTGAAGAGTTAACATTGCAATGGCCATAATTACCATACCATACATTTTCTTCGCCTAAGCACATCAACATCGCAATACATCAATTCATTAATAACAAAAACAAACTATTTACACTATCATAAATACAGTTTAAAATATCGACAAATCAGATAAAGCTTACTCAAAATTATAGAATTACCAAAAAATAGTTTTTAAACAAGTTAAAAGTAGCGATTAATTAATATAAGAGAACTTTTTTCTTAGTACGTAAAAGTAATATAAGACTCGTTATTAAAATATGATGATTGTGGTGGTGTAAAAACAAAGTTTATATGTGCGTCGAACATTTTTTTTCGTTTGTAGTTATATATTAATTTGTTGAAAAGTTTCATTGATCATCAAATGATATGTCAACTTGTTGAAAAATTGATATGTTATAAGAAAATGGAAGTTATTTTTATTTTATCTGAATTGTAGATACTTTAATTGTAACGCTACGCTGTATAACATTTAGGTAACATTCAACGAAGGACCTCGGGAACTAGAACAACGTTTCACGTGAATGTGAGGCGCGGTCAAAACTGGGGGGATATATTGGCCGGCTTGTGAGTTCAGTGCATTCGGATACGCCGACCTCTGTCCCACCACCACTATCCGTTGAAAACTGTTCAACCTCATCATCAGTGGAATCCGCTTCATCCTCCGCAAATACAGAATCCGCTCCCACTGACACAAGATCACTTTCTATTGCGAACGAAGGTCCAACACTACCAACTGAAGCAAGAGGAGCAAGTCTCTCGCTTGGACAGGGCGAGAGACGTCGCTCTGGAAGCGCGCACACTACAGAAGATCCACGCCTCTCTAAATAGGAACTCCCTGAACTAGAACAAGTAGCTGAACTAAGCCGACGATCGCGATGTCCTCCGGAAAAGCGCCTTTCGCCAAACCTTAAGGCAGATCCAGGTAACGAATCTCCCCGTAATGTAGAGAGACGACGCGGTGGTGCGAGCAAACTACCATAGCCACCGCCATATGATGAAAATCTTGAAGTTCGTGGCCACAACGGGTCGTCACCTATAGAAGGCCGTGAGCGAGCCCTTTCTGATAACGCTTCTTCGATCGCCGCATTGAGCTGCCTTTCCTCTTCAACGGCCTGTTCCTCCGCAACAACTGCCTCAGCTAACTCGACTAACTTCGGATCATTTAATGCCTTTACTGATTTACTACGACTTTTGTAAACTATAAGAAAGACCATAAGTGCAAAAAAGCCGCCTAATGTAGCGGCTATTCGCACGCCCGTCATGACGTCGTACGTGGCATAAAACTCGATGCGCACTCTATCCCGTTCAGCTTGGGAACGTTGAGTGGAATTCTCCGCAGCACCAGTCTCTCCTCCAGCCCATCCATCTCGATTCTCCATCGTGTGGTCAAGTGTTCATTGCCTGCAAAAATGGAAATGAATGTAAGTTCTCTTATCTCACCCGAAATTATATAATCGGCCAAAGCCATGAAGCTTTTAGATAACAAAATAAACATCCAGATAAAAACTACGTACTATGTACTAAGGGTATGAAATCATATTGATTGTAGGTATGTTATAAAATTGGCTTTAATTTTTCAGGACCAGTCAATGTATTGTGTATTATTTTCCATTAAAATGTATTTACTATACTAACGACGCGAAGGAGATCGCATAACAATGTTGTCTCTAGACGATTTCCGTTTGCCTGTTACCGCATAGCTCCGACGACGTATCTAGGACGCAGAAAATCTCCTATTTTGCTTTGGTTGTAATGATAGCTTTGGGAATATTTAAAGAATTTAATAATTTTCTTTTATAAAACATTATCTTGCTATTAAACTAAAAATACAATTTATTTAATGCTATAAAACACCCACACGTGAGCTCACTTTATATTTTTTTATTTTAAATTAACAATAACGCTGAATATAAATCTGTGTACATTAATATAAATCATAATTTTGAAAAGTTGAGATTATGCATATTTATATTGTAGTCGTCATTAACATTCATGTTTCAGGGAAACTTATAAATAGACAAAAGAGACAAGAGTCATTTACATCGTATTCCGGAAAATGTTAAGGAATTTTTAAATAATTTCTGTTTCAAGGGCAAAACAGAAATTACATTTTGCTTAGAGAATGAAAACGTTTTGGCTCAGTTCACAGGATTATCAATTTATTATTGCGATCATAATAATCGAACATTAATGCGTATGTGCTATTTTTGAACATAGTCCTAAATGTATTTATGCTATTGATACGGATTTAAGTTATTTATATGCATGAGACATTGTTTGAGTTGGATAAAGCAATATTATTGCAATAAAAATGTAATACGTCCTTATAGTTACGAAGTAGCCAACATAAATGAAAATGAATCGCTAAATGTTTTGCTAAGCATAAAATTCAAGAACGGCTCGACTAATTCGGCATTTTTTTAATAACGACTTTTTAAGGCACATGGGTTCTTATAGAGATAAAAAGTACCACGGGTGAAGACGGACCGAACCGCTAATACATAGGTAAAATGCGACTGGAATTAATACGTTGCTAGCACGTCTGCAAACGGTCGTGTTGATCATCACGTCCGCGTCATCATTATTCACATTTGACTTAAAAGTATTTTTAAACTCGTTATTGTTCAATTTAGTACCAGCGTAATGTAGGTATTAATGAACCCGCGGGCAATAGCAAGTATTTCTTTAGCTCGCGTTATTCTGATACATACGCTACGACACTGCCAACTGCCAAGTATTATAAAAACCTGTTCAATGGTTTTAGAATGTGATTAATAAACTTACATCCGTGTTCCATCCTCAGATACTTACACGTTTATTGAATTATTGACAGGATAGAGCAGGATCTCTTTTATTTCTGTATTATTGTTTATTTGTATTAACTTATGGAAAGTCTACTAAGTAGGTAGGTGTCCTACATATAATTAGGTCGTCTGTGGTGTGGTCGACCCAATTTTTTTATGAAAACTTTTGCGAAGTGTATAAGATTCAAAATTATGTTTACATAATATGATTGTATATATAATTACCTTCATTTTACCAAATTACATCTAAATCCGATATTTAACAATCATCCAAAGGAACTTTGAATTTCGCAAATCTTTCCGGCGGGGGTCCATACCTCCATACTACTCGTAATACGAAAATTTTAGATAAGTTTATCCAGATTGTAAATTACTACAACAGAAATACTTCTAGGTACTACGTATAATGTTCTTCATTTCGAACATCGCGTGAAAGTTGCTTGTATACTATATACAGATACATAAAAAAATTGTAATAAGTAATCTTTGTAATTATGTACTCACTATGTAAAAATATTAAGCTGAAGATTAATTTTTATATCAAATATTAAATGTATCAAAATCATAGAAGCGCTAAACCGAGCTTAGCAACCTAAGATTTCAAAACCCCTATTTACTTAACGTGCGATTTGAAAACGATTAATCTATACTAATAAAATAAAGAGGAAAAGTTTTTTTGTTCGTTTGTAACCTAAAGGCTCCGAAACTAATGGTCCGATTTTGAAATTATTCACCGAAATAAAGCTTCATTATTCCGGAGTGCTATAGAATACTTTTTACCAAGGAAATGTACCACGGCCGAAGCCGGTGCGAACAGCTAGTGATGCATAAAATAATGAACATTATATTGATAATGTCTTCTACATTATTTCCCTCAAAAGGCTACAATAATAAATTGTAATAATATGTGAATATTGTTTTATTGAAAACCTGGATCAGGATAATTTTCATAGAGCACAGACGTGATGATGCATGAGCAGTTAACGTAAAATAGCTTCCTACATAGTGATTCTAAATTATCGTAACAAGCGATGGATTGAGGTATTACGACTTGTGGCAGAGTTAATTAGGACACCGTTGTGCACCATTTGGCTCTCTTCTATTATCTATTTATTATACACAGATGTAAATTCCTGCAAATTGATATGCGATCGATAAACTACTTTCTAAGTTAATAACTTTTTCATATAAAGTAATTAAAATAGCCGATTTTGACATTGTGTATTATGTATCTACCCTAATATCATTTTTTGTAGGTACACTAATTTTTATAATGTAATATTTGAAACTTATCATTAAAACCAAAAATTTCATCTGTTTGAAGATATGAAATAAAACATTTATGAGTTATTCCACATTTGTATAAAACCACAGTCGTTGCAGTTATTTGAATTCATCCTAGCGTATATTATACACCTTCAAATACCTACCTACTATGTATTAGGTTTTATTGTTCGATGTGTACAGGAATAAAATCTTATACCAATGCGGATGTATGAAACATTGAAAATATATAAATTATATACTTTAATATATTTGAATTCAGTTATTAAACACTCAAAATCTGTCGTATAGGTAATTTGCAGGAGAAACAATGTAATGTTAATGTCTATTTTATTGATTACTTAACTAAAAATACCTTTAGTTTGATATCCCCAATAATAACTAACAAAATATATTTATTTGGGATGCCCTATTTTGTTTAAATTTGAGTCAAAAAATTCGAAATTTCATGACCTGAATTTCAATCAACTGGGCTCGCGTGGTTTGCTTATAATGTATATTTATTACAGCGATAACTTAAGTATAGATGATCTAAATTTTATAAAAAAAGATGGTGCCAGTTTTGAATACAGAATTCTTTCTAGTAGTTTAATCGTAATGTTGCATAATTTTTACTAAGTAAGTATATATTTTGATCGTATATAATGTATTTTATGATAGGTATGAAAGCAGACCGAATTATCAAACCGAACCACGAAACCGAATTACGAACGAATTCCAACCACGTTTACATGTAAAGTTGAATTTTAAATGATCGCTGATATTCGTTATTTTCTCTTTATGATTAGTTATTTTCTCTATTAAATAAACATATTCTATATTAGACATACGTTTAAAGTACTGTTTAAATACCTTTAAAACAAAAAAAACACACAAAAATACAATTTCATGCACGATTTACTAAGCGAACATTTTTATATTTGTAAAAACATTAATCAAAATAAAACAATCATATGCTTAATGGTTTAAAAGTACATTTATAAATCAAACAACATTGCTTTAGTGGAGAGACTATAAACAGCATGCCCTGGGCACAAACATGTGAAGAACACAATGCAACTAAATATAGAATGCTGATAAAGTGAACTGTTGATGAAGGACTTGCAGGGAATTTCAGCATCTTGAAATAATTGTAAAAACATCATGTCCTAAATAACAAAATATAAAATGTTCAATTTATTAAGACAATAAAATTCAAACAGCATTAAACATATACCTAATTACATAAATTTTTCTTGATATAAAGATAATTGGCTGTAATATTTAGAAATGTACTTTTTATAATATTTTAGATAGATAGGTAATACTCGCTCGTCAAATAACATTTTATTTGGTCAGATTAACAATGATTATTACAAGTATTTACACTACTTTCAATCCAATAAAAATTCGCATGTATTCAATATAATACATAAATATATCTATATAATAGAGAAAATTCAATCAAACAAAATTAAAGCAATGCGTATATCTATAAGTAACAAAAAATTAAGCAAAAATTTATTTATTTATTTTATTTTATTGCAAAAATAAGCAATAAGCTAGCTACACATTTAAAGCTTCACAATCATGACAAAGCAAGAAAACAAGCTTGATAATAATTATTAGCAGAAATAACAAACACAAATATAAGAACGGATAAAGAATTCACGCTAAGGTATTTACCACTTGAAAAGCATAATCCGTACACCGCAACAATTGACAAATGCTTTAAATGACGACGATTTATTATGTTCATGTCCTTGGTATTTTTATATAGTATTTTCGACACTTACACATTTGTATTTATAACACAAAATATTTTTTAATTACTTGAACGCGCATTGCTAATTCTAACATTTAATATAATGATTAATTTGTAGCCACAAGAAAAGGTGTTCATTGAGGCAATATATTTTGGAAGAAACAATTCATTTCAGTCCTTATTGAGATAGTACCGTAAGCTTTAACATTTATTAGCTATATAAAATTTGTTTTTTTTTTCAACGAATCACCAATAAAAATCATTTTCACATCATATTGTTGAACCACCACCTTACATCCATTGAAAATTTGACACTGATCCACATTATTATTTTTTAACTGTGCCTATGTAATTTTTATGTCAAATATTGACAAATATATTTTCTGTACGGGCAATTTGAATATAAATAAATTTGTAATGTGATATTTATTTTAAGTTGTGATGCGATATAATAATTTACCTATTTAATTAATATTCGGTACATCAATATTACTTTCAATCTATTTTCCAACGTAATTTATTACTCATGCCAAGTTAATTCCGTATGTACTACAAAATATGGTAATGCACATTTAAAATTAATATAATAGTAACATTTAAATTTTATAAAATTAATAATAATTATTAGAAACTATTAGAACCCACATTCTGCGGTCTGATATTTTGGCTTGACATTTAATTTTCATATTTGACATTCTTAACAAGATATTTAAGATAATATATTACATACTCTGTGGTAGGTTCTATATTGAATAGGTACGAATCTGTGGGATATATTATGCATTATGTCGATTGCTGTATGTTACTTACCAAAGAGTAGTATAATACTACTGGGTATAATATTACTTGCTCTGTGCCAATTGCCGGATCACAGATGCGGGATGACCGATAAAAATTTTAATACGTCTAACGTCATTGGTTAATAGTAAATACAAATTATAATTGTTTTACAATTTACGCTATGATAAAACTTATAAGTATACTTTGATTATTTTAAATTAAACTTTTAATATATTAAACTAGGTAGGTAAGGTAGGTAACTCTGTAAACGGGTAACTTGAATCTTGATAATCTAATTGAATAATAGATTTAAACCACGGTTTATTTGGATTCCGTATTGTTTACAGAAATACAACAATGTCCGAGGAGTGGAAAAAATATGTTAAGGATCCGCGAAAAATATGTAAATACGGTGAAAAATGCTATCAGAAAAACCCAGACCATCATAAGACGTACAAGCACCCCCCTCAACTCAAAGCAAAAGGCAACAAAGATAAACGAACACAAAACCGTTTCAAACCATATAATAAGAAAACTAACACACACAATACATGTAATGAAACAATTGATAACGAAAACACAGATTCCGCTGTAAATAGTTCTCATGAAGAAGAAATTGATGATGTTTCAGAAACTGCAACTGCAGTTTGTAGGCTTGATGATGTCACTGAGAATATAATTCAAATAGATGCAAGTACTGTCTATTTTAGTAAAGAAACTGATAATGCAGTTTACAAAGAATGTTTTAAAGTAGAAATGCCAACAGATTTTTTCAAATTTTACGAATGTTTGAATGAAGAATCATCATCTGTTGAGCATTTAATGGCAAGTGTAAATTTAGAAATGATAGGACCTTTTGATTTATTGTTGGGAAAATTGCCTAAGCTTGACAAAAAAGAACTGTATTTGGTGCATTGGAGGTTTTTCTATGATGTTCCTGAATTTCAGGTAAAAATTGAAAATTTTGTGATTCTATATGTTTTCCACCCATTGGTTTAATTATTTCTTTGTTTGATAGGGAATTGTTGGTATTTGCTCCCCTTTTTTAAATTTGCAAGATAGTTATAATATATATAATAAATATGTTATACTCTTTAAATTACAAAATTTTTCTTTAGCAAAACTATTCTTAAAATTGACACTGAATAAATAATAAACAATTTCATAAATACTTATTTTAACTTGACAGAAAGTTCACAAAATGATATAGAAAAATATTAAACATGTTTGTTTTATTTCATATATAGGCTGTTCTTAAAAAGAAAGGAAATAGTGAATTACACATTGGTTACTATAGGGACGAACCAAATGAGAAACCTGTATTTTTAGCAAAAAATGATAGTTTTAAAGATTACACTATATCTCCAATAGCTGAAAATATTTTTGGTGCCGTTTAGTAAGTATGATAATTTTTTGTCAAATTTCCAGTAAACTTCACAAACAATAAAGTTTTATAAGAAACATTAACTCCAAAATTTATTTTCAGCTGGTTTTTACAAAATGAAAAAAAATCTTCACCATTCATATCAGTGGCATGTCAAAAGTTATCTGAAAAAGTAAAAAAATGGGCTGAAAGCAACAATTATTCAATAGAAGAGTATGACAAAAAGAAAAGACTGAAAGGAATAGTTTGTAAAACATTTCATGGAGCCGGTATTGTTGTGCCCTATAATAAGAAAACTCAACTTGGTTATAGAAAATTAGTTGAAACTGATGGTAAATCTTTTGTTTTAATAATTGGATAAATTCTACCCACACTTCACATATGTTTCAAATTACCAATACAATATCTTAATTTAAATATACAATTTTATAATATTTCAGCAAACATAAAGAAAATGTTTAAAAAATTGCAAGACGCATCAATGGAATCTGAAAAAACCAAAATATTATCTGAACTACAGCCCTTAATAACATACTCTAGTATAGCTGTTGATGAATGTGATTTTGGAACAGGACTTGAGGCGGGAATAGCTTTATTTTGTTCAGGACATAAAGAGTTTCAAAAAAGTGCCTTATCTTTACTAAGTACTACATACTCATTGTTAAAAAGAGATGAATTTGGAGAAATTATTCAGGTACATGAGTTATTTTTAATCTTATTTTTATTTAATAATTAGACTGATGTGCAGAACATAGAGCTGAATACTATTATGTAATTATTTGATAGTTGGTCTTCTATACAGCCAGTAGCCATTAAATCCTGATTCTATAAGAAATATAGTGTCACTATAAACCTTAATCTTAAATACACAGTTCACTTTAATAATAGTAATGAAAAGCACCTTATGGCGAGGAAACATTCGGGGTCGCTTCTCCCCAACAGTAGCCACCCTGAATGTTCAAAGGGGAGTCCCTTGTTCTCATCTCCGACTGCTTTAACCGAAACCAGCCACCTAGAGTGAAGTCGCGGGAGCTTTTGGCTCTAAGGGTGAATGCGAAGCGGAAGTGGCGATTGGGCACGTGGTGCTGGAATCTCAGGGAGGGCGTGATCGGAGTTTAAAGTTCATCGACGCCTCTCTACTTTAAGCTGCTCACAGGATATGTTGCCCCCTTGTTGCATCACTACCGCGACTTATTTAGGAAACCCATACATTAAGAACATTCAGGGATCACGTACATATCCAATGGTGGATGGATTTTTGAAATTGGTCTAAAAGTTCTTGAGATTACCACTTTCTCACAAATTCCTTAGCTTTATATTATTGTATAGAAGTTAAGATTTCGTTTTCTTCCTTTTCAGATGCATATAAAGCATCGACGTAAAGGTCCTCATATGGCCTTATGGGGGCAAAAAATGTAAAACGATTGTATGATTTTCGCAATAATTTAACCTTCTGGAGCTTCTTGTTTTACTTAGTTTGAAAAGAACATCTATTACTAAAGCAGAACAGGACATGTAAATTGAATTAGATAAAGATATTTTGTACTCAATATTGATAAATTGCTATGAATGGATCGATTTTTTTTAAATCTTATTTTGACTGGTTATGTATTGAGACATAGTTTCATCGAAAATTTAAAGAGTTGTGTCAATTTACAAACATGTTGGAGAGATTGATATCTAACTATTCTTCATAATTTTGTTAGATTCTTGATTACTAGATTTAGTTAGATTGACTTGAGAATTGTTTTTGTTGCGAATGTAATTTAAAAATAAATAAAATACTTTTTCAGAACAATGTCTATAATTAACTGCATGAATTGTAAATGTTTTTAACAAAAATAATATTCTCAAAATGAGCTGTCATATTGAATCGTTTTAACAAAACACTGAGATTGTCAACCAATTTGTACAAACATATTATTCTTAATTAGCTAAAGCTGAAATGTTTACAGTTATTATAACTATCCCAGTTTCCAAATAAAAAACATATAATATTTTTCAAACTTTGCATTTGTCTTTACTATTGCGTTTATTTACCACTCATTTTAGCATAATCACGTGTTTCTTTTTTTGTACATACAAAAAAATGCTATATTATGATACAATTACGAAATATTGTTATTTCCAAAATGTTGTTTTGATAATTCTTAACATTTTATGAACGCGAAATGTTAAGGCTGCTTACAATCTTTTAAAAATACAAAATATTTTTTTATATCATTGTTATAAATTATATAATTTTGTTCAAATATTAAGTTTGAAAAACACTTGTAATCATTTTATTAGTCATCTATTCCTTGGGTTTGTCTGCAGTACTAAGATGTAGGAAGAGACTAATAGGACAATGATCACTCCCATACACTTTGTCCCTGATGACACTGTCGCAGAGAGAGTGCAGAAGTCTTTCAGACATAATGAAATAGTCTAGGCGCCTGGAAACAAAACATAATGAAAATTATTATTAACCTATTCTATGTATATAATGCAAAAAAAATGCAGAGAAGAAAATACAGAGACATATACATATTATGTTATTTAAATTTACATTAATTTCAATACAACTAGAGCTGATTAAAAATGTCGAAAAAGTAAAAGCTCACCTCACATATCATGCAGTACAAACACTTTTTAACGCAACTATGTTAACATTTTAGAAAGTAATATCGAAACGCACTACACGCGTTATTTCAACGAAATTAATAAGCGGCTCGTTGGTCTAGGGGTATGATTTTCGCTTAGGGTGCGAGAGGTCCCGGGTTCAAATCCCGGACGAGCCCGCAGTTCTTTTTTTTTTTTTCTTTTTGTTTTAATTATGAAAATCATTCATAATTCTATATGATCAAATAAACAAAATATACAAATATTTTCAGATCTATTTGCACTATTTGTATAAAAAACAACAACAATTAACGTTTTACTTACCATCCAACATTTTTCGATCGACTATTAAACATATAGCTCCAAAAAGTGTAAGCACCAGTTTTATCTGGATTTATGTGTCTGAAAGTGTCAACAAATCCATCTGCAAGAAGCTGGGTCATACCGGCGCGCTCTTCTTCCGTGAATCCAGCATTCTTTTTATTTGTTTTTGGATTGGTTAAATCTGGGTAAAATGGAATACATTTGTTAGAAAATTTTAACATCAAGAACATGTAAGTATATACATGAAACATGCAGAAAAATTAGATAGTCGCCCAAATAATAAGCAAATACATAAAAATTTACAAGTAAATAACTTGAGACTATTTGTATAAAGTTACCTATTTCATTATGTGATACATTCATATCGCCACATATAATTACAGGTTTCTTTTCATCCAGCGCTTTAACATATTTACGAAATTCTTCATTCCACTTCAGTCTTTTAGGCAATGTAACCAATTTCCGACCAGCATTTGGTACATATGTACATATTAAATAAAATTGTTCATATTCCGCTGTTATTATTCGACCTTCATCATCTAATTCCTCATTCTGTAGGCCATATTGCACATTCATTGCAAGCTTCGAAGTATATATTCCTACTCCAGCATAACCCTCTTTATCACTGCATAACCAATATGCATGGTAACCAGGAATATTTGTAACTTCCTCAGGTAATTTATCACGCGCACACTTTATTTCTTGCAGGCACAGTATGTCAGGTTTCTCATATTTTATATAATCTAAGCCTCCTTTCCCTAACCAAGCTCTAATACCGTCCACATTCCAACAGGAAATTTTGAAATTCCATTCCTTACCCTGTGGGTTTTTAGATGTATTTGAAAAGTCTATGGATTCAAAATCAGTTGCTGACTTGTTGACCTTCTTTTTAGTATCCTCAACTGAAATGGAGAGATTTCTTTGAATTTTAGGAGTTTTCTAATCTTCTATGTCCAGTATCAAGCAAACAAGAATAGTTTAGCGATACTTACTAATTTGTTAGTAAAATAGCCCGATAAGTGTTAATTTTGCCATCTATACTTAAAATATACAGAAACAAAATCACTTGGTATATAGTAAACATAATGTGCTTTTGCTTTGCATGTTAATTTATTTGTATAGTATTTCATTACACAGTACATATTTTTTTACAAAAAATAGCAAGATATTCTATTTTAATCCCAAATACCAAACATTAAACAATATTCATGCACTTTTTGATATATTATGTAAACCTTATCATCCACTTAAGTACTGAGCTAAATAAAGTAGCTATTAATATTCAATTACTGAAATAAGGAATCTAGCTGCATAAGTATTGTATATTTGCAATGTAATATCTTAGTGTCCATAAAAGCAGATACCAGTTATAGGTTTTGGAAAAATTCAAATAAAAAAAAATATTTTGGAAAACTGTTTATTTATAAATAATAAATGAATACACTTAATCATCATTAAAGGAAACATAAGTCAAACACAAAAATTATAAAGTTAATTACCCTTATCTTCTGCAGCTTTACGCCTGCGTTTGGATGTTGGCTCCCCAGTATCAGGGACATCTTCAGGCTCAACAGGTTTTTCAACTGCCTTTTTCTGACCACGTTTAGCTTTTGGAGGTTTAACTACTGCTTCTAAATCCATTTCTTCATCATCCTTAGCATCTGTAAAATGTAAAATAACACAATACAAATTTCATAAACATCATATTAAAATGTAAGGTTTAAGATGTCAGTATGACTTGCCATGACATTGTAGTATGAAATAGAATTAGATATATATCATATCTTAGACATGACATGACTTTTTTGTTATATTGAAGAATTACCTGTAATTTAATTATTCTAATTCTTAAAACTGATTTAAAAATAAAATAAATTGCCTGTATGAAAAGCAAAACATTCCAAAGGATTCCACCTTGAAATTCTGTGGAATTCTAAATAGATAGGAGTAATTATGAAAACAACTTTTCCATACCTTTTCCATTTTTATTTTTCTCTGAAGCATTCTCACTTTTATCTTCTTTGGCTTGGGCTTTCTTCCCACCTTTCTTACCCTTTTTAGGCTCAATATCACCTTTAACATCACCTTCGCCTTTCTCATCAGTCTTACTGTCAATGGATTCAGTCTCAGCAATCTCTTCATTAGTTTCCGATTCCTTGGACTTGTCTGCAACTTCATTGGCCATCTTTTCTGCCTCCAATGCTGCTTTTTCAGCTTTAGTTGGAGCCTTTTTCCTTCCTTTAGTCACTGGTTTTTCAGCTGGCTCAGGTTTAGGCTCATCTTCATTATCAGACTTTTCTTCAGATTCTGGTTTTGGTTGTACTTTGCGATCTCTACCCCTTCCTTTAGGTTTTTCTTCAATTTCTTTTTTAGCTGGCTGACTTTCAGTACTGTCTTCTTTGATCACTTTTTTACCACGCATGTTCTCTTTAATTTTTGTTTCAGCAGTTTCTTTCTTTACAGCCTTCTTGCGTCCCTTGACTGCTGTGGGAGGAACCTCTCCTCTATGTCCATTGGTGTCTAATTCTTCATTATCATGTTCATTTTCTTCTGCAGGAGTGCCAGACTCTTCAGCAGAGTTATCAGTGTTAGTAATAGGTTTTTCTTCAACTGGTGTAGGATTTTTCTTTGCTCTTCCTTTCTTGGCAGGTGGTGCAGTTTCTTCATTCACACCATTCGACTTTTCTTCATCATTATTTTCATTTTTTTTTCCTCGTTTAGCCTTTTTTTCAATAACCTCAATTTTTTCATCTTGTTGCTCTGGTTCTACTTCATTTTTTGCTTTACCCCTGCCTTTCTTTGGTGCTTCATTTACTGTAACTTTAGCTTCAGCAGCCTTCTGTTTATTAGAAAAAAAATTACATTGCAATGATTTTTATCAGATAATAACTGTATCAAAAATGTATGCCCTATATTTAATTCAATTAAATAAAACATAATCACAACAGAGAATGTATTATGATTGTTGCTGATTTGGAGATTACGACCTATAATGAATTACACTTTATTTTAGAGTAAAACTTGCATCTATTCTACTTATACACTTAGAAACAATTATAAATACGCTTATGAATGACAAAGTAAAGCGCACATGTGCCTTTTTAATACAATCAGAAATCGTATAGATTTAGCGCCAAATACATAATTTAGTGATCTATTGAGCGAAACACGCGGGACTTTTTATAAGAAGTAATAACCACATACACAAAACATGACAATTTTAAGATTAAAATACAAAAGGTAATCAAATGATCGAGGAATTAGGAAGGATTGTAAGTTTAAAGAATACCGTAAAATCCGCGGTTATTTATGCTATGTTGCAAAGCAAACCAGTTTATGGTGGCAAAATAACAAGACTAGCATGTTGAATACATAGCTTTATTTGGTATAAAATTACCTTAGCTTTTGCTGTACGTGGAGCCATTTGTACTTATATTCTGTAAAATAAACACTAATCACCCAAACAATAAAAATTACAGATACCGGCGAACCCGGCAAACGCTTCTTCCAAAGGAGGTGTTGAACGAAGTTTCCGGTATTATGACACTGACATCAAAATTTGCAACCGCTGGCGCCAATTTTTGACAAGTTTTCTTTTCTTTTCATCTTAATCCGTAGACAAAACAAGATAGACAAAAAATGTCTATGTATCTTTAACCGGACCTCGAACCGGACATATTTAATTAAATTGTTTATCTATTATGTTCATATCGAAAAAACTAAATTCTTTGGTTTACTCATTATCTTTACTAATACAAATACTCCAATGATTTTAAAAACGGTATTGTAAGTTTCGAACGATGTACGTTTGTAGGGGCATATAGAAAGTATACACTCGATCATGAAAATTCTTGTTATCCACCTACACATCGTTCGAAACTTACAATACCGTTTTTTAGGTATGTGTGTGAGACGGTAGTGGTAGGAGGTAATTACTAAATTTTTGTATGACATTACAAAGTAAATTTAATTGAGAGGTATTAGTGCTTTAAGATGGCTTTTTGCTGACTGAATTATTTTGAAGTCAATTAGGAATGCATCAAGGTGAAATCGCATTTAGTTACATATAATTTAACTAATTTAATTTCTTACACTTGACTTTAATATATAACCCTGTATTATTCAGGAATAATAAATACATACAAAGTTCATGGCAATTATGTTTCCAGATTTATTAAATTCAAATGCTCTTAAGTTCTAGATAATTCCATAATAAGAAAATACCGTTCCATTCATTAGTTATTTAGTATTCATCGTCTAGTGAGTTATGGCAGTGTGTGAAGAAGCACGTAACATTACGAAGTAGCTTACCCTCCTATAAGAAGTTATCACATACCAACAATTCGACTAGGCAGGAGAGAGCACTCCAAGTTTTAAAATGGGGCCAAATGACAACAATTTCCTATCAAACACAGAATGATTCAGATCGGTTGAAAACCTACGGAGTTATCGAGTGTCAAAACAAAAAAAAAAACTGTCTTTCTTTATTTTTCGACATCGTCCGTTAATGATAGAGTAATCTTATAATTGTTCTCTATGACTGATGACACTATATGTATGTATAGTATTAATGTTATCTGTGCTATGTGACCAGTGACCAGAGTAAAAAATATACTAATAAACTTGACACTGGCAAATAGTTGAAACTTATTGCCATAAAGGAAGAAAAAAAAAATATATATATATACTACGTTATGACAAATATGAAATGACAGATATGCTGACTGACGTACTGACGTTTCACGTTGAACGTCAGCTGAAGGGTTTTTTTTTTTAATATCAAACAGCTGTGTGTAGTGTATAAAGTCACATGGCTTTTTAGAGTTTATGATTAATTAAAACATAATTTCATGTCTGTTTAAACTTTAAAAACCTAATATGGTAAGTGGGAACTGTTCCTTAAATTCATAATGTTTCTAACTGTGTACATGTTGTACTTGTGTCCTAGGTTATGCGGTATTAATTAACAATTTGTATTACGATAATTGAATAAATGTTATGTTAGAAACAAATTTAAATTTACTTGCGCTTCAAAATGTTATATACACAAATGTTCAAAATTTATTTTTGTATCTATATAAATTTTCAACTCTATAATTTCAGGCAAACCTGGACCGAAAAGGTACTTTTAAAGTAGAATATCTACAAGATATTGAGAGAAAAGTTCAAGAACGCTGGGAAAATGAGAAAATATTTGAAGTTGAAGTTCCTAAAGATGAAAACCAAGAAAAATTTCTTTGTACCTTCCCATATCCATACATGAATGGGCGACTACATCTTGGTCATACCTTTTCCTTGTCTAAATGTGAGGTAAGCAATAAATGTTTGAATCACACTCTGTTCTCTGTGTTTAGTTCTTTAAAATTTTTTAAGCACATTTTTTTTAGTTTGCAGCACGGTATTATCGCTTGAAAGGTAAAGCTGTATTATTTCCATTTGGATTCCATTGTACTGGTATGCCTATAAAAGCATGTGCTGATAAGTTGAAAAGAGAAATGGCTCTATATGGGTGCCCACCAGAGTTCCCGGAAGATGAAGAAATTGTTAAAGTAGAAGAAGATGTAGTGCCCAAGGATAAAAGTAAAGGGAAGAAGAGTAAGGCAGTGGCTAAGACGGGTTCGGCAAAATACCAATGGCAGATTATGCAGAGCCTTGGCATCCCAGAGGAAGAAATCAAAGAGTTTGCTAATGAAGAATATTGGCTTGAATATTTCCCTCCAAGAGCTGTCGCAGATTTGAAGAGAATGGGACTTCATGTATGTTTTTATTGGTTAAAATTTTTAGATAAATTAAACTTAATTTAGGTCAAATATTTGTTGAAGTTACAGACCCTTTAATAAATCTGTTCATTATCATAGCAAATATGTATGGACCTTTTTTGTGACAAACTCATTCTTGATTGTACTGATTCTATTTATAGTTTATTTTAGAACAATAAGAATACTTCAAAAGCGATATTGAGTTCTTATTAGCATTATAGAAAAGACCGGTCCCAACCTCTTTAAAGTTCATACTTCTTTTTACAGTCATTGGTAAAAACACTATATCAATTAAATGGAATCTTTATGACAATTGTGACTAAAATATAAGACTAGCTTACTCATATAATTTAAGACCATTTTCTAAGTTATATACTCCTATACAGGTTGATTGGCGGCGGAAGTTTATAACAACTGATGTTAATCCATTTTATGATTCTTTTGTAAGATGGCAATTTAATCATCTAAAAAATCGTAACAAAATCATGTTTGGTAAACGGTACACAATTTACTCACCATTGGACAAACAGCCTTGTATGGACCATGACAGGAGCACTGGTGAAGGGGCTGGACCTCTGGAGTACACTCTCATCATGATGAAAGTACTAGAACCCTTACCCGATGTTCTGAAGTAAGTATACTTTTAAAGTACACTCAATCATTGTGAAATTTTAT